>NC_057414.1:44498712-44554123 GCF_019320065.1 Cervus canadensis | reverse complement strand
CACACCCACAGTCACACCACTGACAGAGACCACCACACCCACAGTCACACCACTGACAACCACCACCACAGGGACCACTACACCCACATTCACAACACTGACAGAGACCACGACACCCACAGTCACACCACAGACAGAGACCACCACACCCACAGTCACACCACTGACAGAGACCACCACAGGGACCACCACACCCACAGTCACACCACTGACAAAGACCACCACACTCACAGTCACACCACTGACAGAGAACACCACACCCACAGCCACACCACAGACAGAGACCACCACACCCACAGTCATACCACAGACAGAGACCACCACACCCACAGTCACACCACAGACAGAGACCACCACAGGGACCACTACACCCACAGTCACACCACTGACAGAGACCACAACAGAGACCACCATGCCCACACCACTGACAAAGACCACAACAGAGACCACCACACCCACACCACTGACAAAGACCACCACACTCACAGCCACACCACTGACAGAGACGACCACAGGGACCACTACACCCACAGTCACACCAGTGACAGAGACCACCACACCCACAGTCACACCACTGACAGAGACCACCACAGGGACCACTACACCCACAGTCACACCAGTGACAGAGACCACCACACCCACAGTCACACCACTGACAAAGACCACCACAGGGACCACCACCGCCATAGTCACACCACTGACAAAGACCACCACGGGGAGCACTACATCCACAGTCACACCACTGACAAAGACCACTACACCCACAGCTACACCATTGACAGAGACCACCACACCTACAGTCATACCACAGACAAGGACCACCACACCCACAGCCACACCACTGACAAAGACCACCACAGGGACCACTACACCCACAGTCACACCACTGACAAAGACCACTACAGCCACAGCTACACCACTGACAGAGACCACCACACCCACAGTCACACCACAGACAGAAACCACCACACCCACAACCACACCACTGACAGAGACCACCACAGGGACCACTACACCCACAGTCACACCACTGACAAAGACCACTACACCCACAGCTACACCACTGACAGAGACCACCACAGGGACCACTACACCCACAGTCACACCACTGACAGAGACCACCACAGGGACCACTACACCCACAGTCACACCACTGACAAAGACCACCACACCCACAGTCACACCACAGACAGAAACCACCACACCCACAGCCACACCACTGACAGAGACCACCACACCCATAGTCACACCACTGACAAAGACCACTACACCCACAGCTACACCACTGAAAGAGACCACCACAGGGACCACTACACCCAGAGCCACACCACAGACAGAGACCACCGCACCCACAGTCACACCACTGACAGAGACCACCACAACCACAGCCACACCACTGACAGAGACCACAACAGAGACCACCACACCTACACTACTGACAAAGACCACCACACCCACAGTCACACCATTGACAGAGGCAACTACAACCACAGCCACACCACTGACAGAGACCACAACAGAGACCACCACACCCACACCACTGACAAAAACCACCACAGAAACCACCAGACCCACAACACTGACAAAGACCACCACACCCACAACACTGACAAAGACCACCACACCCACAACACTGACAAAGACCACCACACCCACAGTCACACCACTGACAGACACCACCACACCCATAGTCACACCACTGACAAAGACCACAACAGAGATCACCACACCCACACCCACACCATTGACAAAGACTACCACACCCATAGTCACACCACTGACAGAGACCACCACACCCATAGTCACACCACTGACAGACACCACCACCCACCACAGTCACAGCCACTGACAAAGACCACAACAGAGACCACCACAGTCCACAGCCACACACTTGGACAATGATACCACACAACATAGTCACACCACTGACAGAGACCACCACACCAGCAGTCACACCACTGAAACACGACAGAGACCACACACCCATCAGTCACAACCATTGACAGAGACCACCCACCAACCACAGCCACACACCACTGACAGAACCACAACAGAGACCACCACATACCACTACTGACAAAGACCACCACACCCACAGTCACACCATTGACAGAGGCAACTACAACCACAGCCACACCACTGACAGAGACCACAACAGAGACCACCACACCCACAACACTGACAAAAACCACCACAGAAACCACCAGACCCACAACACTGACAAAGACCACCACACCCACAACACTGACAAAGACCACCACACCCACAACACTGACAAAGACCACCACACCCACAGTCACACCACTGACAGACACCACCACACCCATAGTCACACCACTGACAAAGACCACAACAGAGATCACCACACCCACACCCACACCATTGACAAAGACTACCACACCCATAGTCACACCACTGACAGAGACCACCACACCCATAGTCACACCACTGACAGACACCACCACACCCACAGTCACGCCACTGACAAAGACCACAACAGAGACCACCACATCCACAGCCACACCACTGACAATGACTACCACACCCATAGTCACACCACTGACAGAGACCACCACACCCACAGTCACACCACTGACAGAGACCACCACACCCACAGTCACACCACTGACAGAGACCACCACAACCACAGCCACCCACTGAACAGAGACCAGCCACACCCACATGTCACACCACTGACAGAGACACCACAACCACAGGCCAAACCACTGACAGAGACCACAACAGAACCACCACACCCACACACGACAAACAGACCACCACACCCACAGTCACCACCATTGCAGAGGCAACTACCAACCACAGCCACACCACTGACAGAGGACCACCAACCAGAGACCACCACACCACACACTTGACAAAAACCACACAGAAACCACACACCCACAAAACACTGACAAAGACCCACCACACCCACAACAACTTACAACAGACCACCACACCAACAAACACTGACAAAGACACCACACCCACAGTCACACCACGACAGACACCACCACGCCCATAGTCACACACTGACAAAGACCACAACAAGAATCACCACACCCACACCACTGACAGAGACCACCACATCCACACCCACACCATTGACAAAGACTACCACACCCATAGTCACACCACTGACAGAGACCACCACACCCACAGTCACACCACTGACAGAGACCACCACACCCACAGTCACACCACTGACAGAGACCACAACAGATACCACCACACCCACAGTCACACCACTGACAGAGACAACCAGAGAAACTATCACACCCACAGTCACACCACTGACAAAGACCACAACAGAGACCACCACACCCACAACACTGACAACGACTACCACACCCACAGTCACACCACTGACAGAGACCACAACCACAGTCACACCACTGACAAAGACCACAACAGAGACCACCACACCCACACCACTGACAAAGACTACCACACCCACTGTCACACCACTGACGAAGACCACAACAGAGACTACCACACCCACACCACTGACAAAGACCACCATAGAAACCACCACACCCACACCACTGACAAAGACTACCACACCCACTGTCACACCACTGACAGAGACCACAACAGAGACCACCACACCCACAACACTGACAAAGACCACCACACCCACAACACTGACAAAGACTACCACACGCACAGTCACACCACTGACAGACACCACCACATCCACAGCCACACCACTGACAAAGACCACAACAGAGACCACCACACCCACACCACTGACCGAGACCACAACAGAGATAACCACACCCACACCACTGACAGAGACTACCACATCCACACCCATACCACTGACAAAGCCTACCACACCCACAGTCACACCACTGACAGAGACCACCACACCTATAGTCACACCACTGACAGACACCACCACCACCACAATCACACCACTGACAAAGACCACAACAGAGACCACCACATCCACAGCCACACCACTGACAAAGACTACCATACCCATAGTCACACCACTGACAGAGACCACCACACCCACAGTCACACCACTGACAGAGACCACCACAACCACACCACTGACAGAGACCACAACAGAGACCACCACACCTACACTACTGACAAAGACCACCACACCCACAGTCACACCATTGACAGAGACAACTACAACCACAGCCACACCACTGACAGAGACCACAACAGAGACCACCACACCCACACCACTGACAAAAACCACCACAGTAACTACCACACCCACAACACTGACAAAGACCACCACACCCACACCACTGACAAAGACTACCACACCCACAGTCACACCACTGACAGAGACCACCACACCTATAGTCACACCACTGACAAAGACCACAACAGAGACCACCACACCCACAGTCACACCACTGACAGACACCACCACCACAGTCACGCCACTGACAAAGACCACAACAGAGATCACCACACCCACACCACTGACAGAGACCACAACAGAGATCACCACACCCACACCACTGACAGAGACCACCACACCCATAGTCACACCACTGACAGACACCACCACCACCACAGTCACGCCACTGACAAAGACCACAAAAGAGGCCACCACATCCACAGCCACACCACTGACAAAGACTACCACACCCACAGTCACACCACTGACAGAGACCACCACACCCACAGTCACACCACTGACAGAGACCACCACACCCACAGTCACACCACTGACAGAGACCACAACAGATACCACCACACCCAGTGCCACACCACTGACACAGACAACCAGAGAAACTACCATACCCACAGTCACACCACTGACAAAGACCACAACAGAGACCACCACACCCACACCACTGACAAAGACCACCACAGAAACCACCACACCCACAACACTGACAAAGACTACCACACCCACAGTCACACCACTGACAGAGACCACAACCACAGTCACACCACCGACAAAGACTACAACAGAGACCACCACACCCACACCACTGACAAAGACTACCACACCCACTGTCACACCACTGACAGAGACCACAATAGAGACCACCACACCCACACCACTGACAAAAACCACCACAGAAACCACCACACCCACAACACTGACAAAGACCACCACACCCACAACACTGACAAAGACCACCACACCCACACTGACAAAGACCACACCCACAACACTGACAAAGACCACCACACCCACAACACTGACAAAGACTACCACACCCACAGTCACACCACTGACAGACACCACCACACCCACAGTCACACCACTGACAAAGACCACAACAGAGACCACCACACCCACAGTCACACCACTGACAGACACCACCACCACAGTCACGCCACTGACAAAGACCACAACAGAGATCACCACACCCACACCACTGACAGAGACCACAACAGAGATCACCACACCCACACCACTGACAGAGACCACAACAGAGATAACCACACCCACACCACTGACAGAGACCACCATACCCACAGTCACACCACTGACAGAGACCACCACACCCACAGTCACACCACTGACAGAGACCACCACAACCACAGCCACACCACTGACAGAGACCACAACAGAGATCACCACACCTACACTACTGACAAAGACCACCACACCCAGAGTCACACCATTGACAAAGACTACCACACCCACAGTCACACCACTGACAGAGACCACCACACCCATAGTCACACCACTGACAGACACCACCACCACCACAGTCACGGCACTGACAAAGACCACAACAGAGACCACCACATCCACAGCCACACCACTGACAGAGACCACCACAACCACAGCCACACCACTGACAAAAACCACCACAGAAACCACCAGACCCACACCACTGACAGAGACCACCACATCCACACCCACACCATTGACAAAGACTACCACACCCACAGTCACACCACTGACAGAGACCACCACACCCATAGTCACACCACTGACAGACACCACCACCACCACAGTCACGCCACTGACAAAGACCACAACAGAGACCACCACATCCACAGCCACACCACTGACAAAGACTACCACACCCACAGTCACACCACTGACAGAGACCACCACACCCATAGTCACACCACTGACAGACACCACCACCACCACAGTCACGCCACTGACAAAGACCACAACAGAGACCACCACAACCACAGCCACACCACTGACAGAGACCACAACAGAGACCACCACACCTACACTACTGACAAAGACCACCACACCCACAGTCACACCATTGACAAAGACTACCACACCCACAGTCACACCACTGACAGAGACCACCACACCCATAGTCACACCACTGACAGACACCACCACCACCACAGTCACGGCACTGACAAAGACCACAACAGAGACCACCACATCCACAGCCACACCACTGACAGAGACCACCACAACCACAGTCACACCACTGACAGAGACCACCACAGAAACCACCAGACCCACACCACTGACAGAGACCACCACATCCACACCCACACCATTGACAAAGACTACCACACCCACAGTCACACCACTGACAGAGACCACCACACCCACAGTCACACCACTGACAGAGACCACCACAACCACAGCCACACCACTGACAGAGACCACAACAGAGACCACCACACCTACACTACTGACAAAGACCACCACACCCACAGTCACACCATTGACAGAGACAACTACAACCACAGCCACACCACTGACAGAGACCACCACACCCACAACACTGACAAAGACCACCACACCCACAACACTGACAAAGACCACCACACCCACAACACTGACAAAGACCACCACACCCACAACACTGACAAAGACTACCACACCCACAGTCACACCACTGACAGAGACCACCACACCCACAGTCACACCACTGACAAAGACCACAACAGAGACCCACACACCCACAGTCACACCACTGACAGACACCACCACCACAGTCACGCCACTGACAAAGACCACAACAGAGATCACCACACCCACACCACTGACAGAGACCACAACAGAGATCACCACACCCACACCACTGACAGAGACCACAACAGAGATAACCACACCCATACCACTGACAGAGACCACCACATCCACACCCACACCACTGACAAAGACTACCACACCCACAGCCACACCACTGACAGAGACCACCACACCCATAGTCACACCACTGACAGACACCACCACCACCACAGTCACGGCACTGACAAAGACCACAACAGAGACCACCACATCCACAGCCACACCACTGACAAAGACTACCACACCCACTGTCACACCACTGACAGAGACCACAACAGAGACCACCACACCCACACCACTGACAAAGACCACCACACCCACAACACTGACAAAGACCACCACACCCACAACACTGACAAAGACCACCACACCCACAACACTGACAAAGACCACCACACCCACACCACTGACAAAGACTACCACACCCACTGTCACACCACTGACAGAGACCACAACAGAGACCACCACACCCACACCACTGACAAAGACTACCACAGAAACCACCACAGCCACATCACTGACAAAGACCACCACAGAAACCACCACAGTCACACCACTGACAAAGACTACCACAGGGACCACCACACCCACAGCCACATCACTGACAAAGACCACAACAGAAACCACTACACTCAAAGCCACACCACTGACAAAGACCACCACAGAAACCACCACACCCACAGCCTCTCCACTGACAAAGATCACCACAGAGATCACTACAGAGACCACCACAGCCACAGCCATACCACTGACAAAGACCACAACAGAGACCACCACATTCACAGCCACACCACTGAAAAAGACCTCAACGGAAACCATCACAGTCACACCACTGACAAAGGCTACAACAGAAACCACTACAGCCACACCACTGACAAAGACAACCACAGAAACCACCACAGCCACACCACTGACAAAGACCACCACAGGGGTGACCTCAGTCATACCACTGACAAAGACCACAACAGAGACCACCACACCCACAGCCACACCACTGACAAAGACCACCACACCCACAGCCACAACACTGACAAAGACCACAACAGAAACTACCACAGCCACACTAGTGACAAAGACCACCACAAGGATCATCACAGCCACACCACTGACAGAAACCACCACAGCCACACCACTGACAAAGACCACCACACCCACAGTCCCACCACTGACAAAGACCACAACAGAAACCACTACAGCCACACCACTGACAATGACCACCACAGGGACCACCACACCCACAGTCCCACAATTGACAAATACCACAACAGGAACCACCACATCCCAAACCCCACCACTGACCAAAACCACCACAGGGACCACCATACCCACAGCCCCACGATTGACAAAGACAACAGGGACCACTCAAGCCCAAAACTCAGTCAGCACAGTAACAACCTCCACAGCCCCAATATCACACTCTACTTCAACCATCCTCCCTGTAACCACTTCTCCACCACTAACTACTATCTCCCTTACATCTACTAGTAGAGGCACTGGGACACCCGTGACACACACTACAACAGCCACCCCCACTGGGCCACACACTCCATTCACCACTCAGTCCAGTGCCACCTTTTCTGTCCACACCACCTCTCACACAAGAGCTCTGCCAACAGGAACATCCTCCCGGACCACCACCCCCCACTCCACCCCATCACATCCAGAGACCCTTCCCATCCATGTGTCAACATCTGCCACCACCTCGGTGACTCCAACCTCTCACCGAGTCATTACCCCAACTGAGTCCCATGCTACCTACTCCACCACAAAGCCTACTGGCACCCCAACGCCATTGACACACATCCCGGTCACATCCATGGCACCCACATCCATATCCCCACTATTAACAACAATAGGGACCACCACACCCACAACCTTGCCACTCACAAAGACCACAACAGGGAGCACACAAACCCAAAGCTTGGTCATCACAGCCCTACCAAAAAGTTCTAGCTTCAGCTCTCCATTATCTTCTCCAACTTCTCTAAACCCAAGCCAAAGTCCTTTAACCACTTCTGTTTCCGTGTCGACTCTTCCACATGAACACTCTTCTTCCAATATCTTGAAACCCTCCTCCTTACCCACTATTTCCTCTTCTCCTTCTCATGTGTCCTCGAACACCTCTCCTTTTATATCATCTTCCCCTTCACCTTCTGCAGTTTCTACTTCACACAGCATCCCAACTGTTAGTTCAGCTCCACACAGTCCCTCCCCCTCTGCACCTCTGACTGTATCACAAACAGCCTCCCTGTCGACCAGCCCCCCTTCCCCAGCTACCTCCACACCCATCAGGTCCTCCCTCTCACCTCCATCGTCTCCCACCCTGTCCCCTGTCCCCAGTTTTAGTACCATAGTCCTGTCTACACCCCGGACCACAGCCAGCAGCCCCACTTCCTCCGTCCCATCTTCTCAGTCCACCACCTCACAGTCCACCTCTCTCACCACCCAAACCCCCACCCACGGCCTCCTGTCTTCTACCCTGGGGGTGACAGCCATCCCAAGTTCCCCAGCCACCAACCTCACCACCAGACAGCCGAGTACCACCAGGCTGCAGACTACCGTGTTCCTGACCAGCTCCATCACTGCACACGGAAGCTCCTCCTTTCCCACCACCGGGTCTGTGTCCATTGAGAGCCAGTCCATCTCCTCTCTTGCCACATCTCTTCCCAGCCCTGCAGGTGAGCGACATCTCTGCGGCCCCCTCATGACCCACGGGGCACACTTCTTCTCAGCCTTGTCTCTGCGCTCCAGACAACACTCTGGGTCAGTCCCACTGGATCTCCGCCTTTTCTTACCCCCTCACACCTCCTGATGACCCCATGGGTGCTCTCTCCCGATCCCTGCTGCGCCCCATCACACCTTGCCCGCACCCACAGTGGCTGGTCCAGCTGTCACAGCAAGTGTGTCTTTCTTCCGCCTAAAGCTATCACTTGCCCTGCCTAGGGATGGTCAGGTGGCACAGGACAATGAGTAGACTTGGGGTCACGCATAACCAGGTGGAGCCACAGCCACAGCCTCTGACCAGCCCTGGCGTGCCACTCTAGGTCTCTGAGCTCTGGTGCTCCAGCTGCGTCCTGAGGGTGTCTAGAAGGACAGGGTCACACCTCCCCCACCCCGCCTCTCCATCTTGTCCTCTGCTGTATGCTGCTCTCATGTCCTCTGGGCCTCTCCTCAGCCTTTCTTGGCCAGGTCCCAGTGAACTCCAGCCTGGCCAGCCACCCCCAGGGTGCAGAAAGTACACACACACCTCACTTCAGGTTCCTGCCGGGGCTGAACTGGAACTAGCAGCTGGGGTGCCCATGCTCCAGGCCCAGCGCCTGCCCAGGTCTCAGCACTGCAGGTGCCTTCAGCTCTGCTCTGCCTTCCTGCTCAAGAAACCCTGTCCTCCAGGGATGCCTCTCCCTTGCATGGCATGCATCCCCTGGACCAGACTCCTCTCACACATCCCCAGGCTTCCCCTAGTGGGACTTCCACCACTCCAGAATGGCACTGAAAAATAGCATTTTCTCTTGTGGGACAAGGACTGGGTAGAGGCTGCCCGGGAGGAGGAGACCCAGAACATGGGATGAAAGAGCAGGAGCAGGAGATCGAGGGGAGGAGAGCTGGGGGCAATGGGAACCACAGGGAAGCATCCAGAGCTCTGTCCCCACCAAGTCTCTCACCTCTCTTTTCCAGTGGAAAAGCAAGGCAAGCAGGGCTTGAAGCCACAGGGAGGCCCCGCAAGGGGGCAGGTCAGAAGGCAAGAGACTGTCCAGCCTTCCCTTTTTCACTCAAGTCCCACAGTAGCAGTTCTCTGACAGGCACCCAGGACAACTCATCATTATAGCCTGTCCACTGGGATGGATGCAGGGCAGAGCTCACAGCTGGGTCCACACCCCGCCCCACCCCCAGTAGCACAGACCGCTGCAGGGAGCTCTTGTGATACCATCTGTTCCCATGGGGTACACTGACACCTACCCCGTCCCTCTCACAGGTACTGAGACCAGTAGACCAGAGACACCTCCACCCACAGGTGGGTGCTGGGGCAGGAGGGAAGGTGGCGAGGGCGGCTGGGAGCTGAGCATGGCTCCACCAGGGCCGGGGCTGGAAATCTGCCTCATCCTCAGAAACGCTTGACCTTGAGGGACTCCCAATGTAGCCAATTTTCAGTAAGAAAAAACACAACGAGAGACTTAATATCAGGCTTTGTTTCCACACAAAGCTGTGAGGTCTGACCTCAGTGGGGCTCAGACAAGGGGAGATGGCCCGGGGCCCAGGGTGGGGGCCCAAGGAAGACACCACTGTGGGCAGGAGAGAGCTGGCAGGTGCCCACATGGTCCCGTTCAGATCGTGTAAGCAGTCAGGCAGCTGGCAGCCTTCCCTTGGTGGAGCCAGCACCACCCACTGTGCCACACAAAAAGGGGATTAAAAACCCGCATCCTAGAGCCAGGTATGTCAGCTCCTGCTCTCAGGGGGCCAGGTGCAGAGCCCCAGAAGTCACGCCCCGGGGTCGCTGTCTGACGCCCGCCTCTCCGCGCCCAGGGGCCTGCAGCGTGAAGGAGTCTGATGAAGAAGTCACTTACCAGGGGTGCACGGCCAACATCACGGTGACCCGCTGCGAGGGTGTGTGCACCTCCTCAGCCAGGTGAGCCATCGGCCCTGGGCGGTGTCTGTCCGGGTCTGGGCTGGGCCGGGAGCGCACCCGGCCCGACAGAGGCACTTCTCACAGAAGAGCTCCCAGCCCGGCAGCGTGCTGCCACCTCGTCAGGTCACCCTGACCCACACACAAACACCTGTCTGCGCCACACCTGCTGGG
The DNA here is from genome assembly GCF_019320065.1 of Cervus canadensis. Lineage (NCBI taxonomy): Eukaryota > Metazoa > Chordata > Mammalia > Artiodactyla > Cervidae > Cervus > Cervus canadensis. The sequence goes on along the minus strand of NC_057414.1, from coordinate 44,542,340 downwards.
AGCGGGGGAGCTCAGAAACGGGAGCCAGCCCCTCCCTGAAGGCCCAGGCTGGAATCCTGGCACCCACCTCTCCGAGGGCCCGGGAGGGGCACCCTGAGGTGGCCGCCCTGACACACGCTCCCACCACCACTCCTCTGCAGCTTCAACACCAACACCATGCAAGTGGTCACCACCTGCAGCTGCTGCCACCCCGTCAGCTCCTACGAGAAGCAGCTCGTGCTGCCCTGCGCGGACCCTGTGGTGTGGGGGCAGCCGCTGGTGCTCACAGTTCAAGTGTTCAGCAGCTGTGCGTGCCGCCGCCAGCGCTGCGGAGACTAGAGCTGCACCCACAAAACCACCCCGACACACTGGACCCTGCAGCCCCTTCCGAGGCACAGCCATGGCCTCCCAGAGCCCTTGGAGGTGGCTCACCTGGGCCCCTTAAAAGAAAGGGGGTGCAGGCAGCTGCCCTGCAGGTCCCGACTGGACCCAGCAGGCTGCAGTGGACTGGCTGGCCTCTGGGGCCACACGGGTTACTGCCTGCCACGCCCACTGCTCATGCACACAGCCTCCAGTCTTGCTGCGGCCAGGACCCGGGATGAGAGCAGCAAGGAAAGCCGTCCAGAAGGGGCTCCTGGGGAGGCTGGGCCCCCGAGGAGAGAGGCTTGGGGAGAGACACAGGTCACAGTGAGCAGAGGGAAGCAAAGGGGGAGGAGCACCCCACCTGCCCACCGATAAAGCGTACCTTGAGGAGGGGCACCCAGGCGCTGTGCACCGCAGCCCCGGTGAACAGATGACAAATAAACTGGCACTGGTCAAAGCACAAAGGCTCCCAAAGATTCCTGGTGGCTCCCACGCCCTTGCGTTCCTAAGTCCCCAGACCCACTCCTGGTCCACGGGACTAGCCCAACATCAGTCTGGGCCCAGAAGGGACACTGCTGTGGCCCCAGGCCCTCCCCTGCAGGCCCTTGTCCCCCTCCTAGATCAGGAGTACTCTCCCGTGACACCCTCCGTCTTGAGGGACCCTGCACCCCACCTGTGGCTGGGTCACCCTGCCTGAGCTCAGTAGGCTTACTCTCCAGGAAGGAGCTCCTGGGCCCACTTGTCCCCTAGACCCCTGCCCTCCAGAAGGCGGGCCCCCAACATGCACGGTGAGTCCTGCAGGCTCAACCCATGTCCTGAGTCCAGGTGCAGAGCAAAAGGCACGTCATCAGGATACACCGAGGCTTCTACCCCGTGCCTGGGGAACCGGGGCCAGATGATAGCCCGTGTCATCGGCACTTACAGCCCCAAAGGACCCTTCCCTCTAGAGACCACACGTGTTCCCATCACCACCCCGGTATTGCTTTTGCTTTGTAGATGGACACTCAGCTAGAATGGTGGGTGGGGGGAGGGCATTAGCTAACAGGAAACCAGCCCAGAGCTGGGCAGTCCACACACTGGAGCTTGAGCAAAAAGCAGGACAGCCACACCATCCACCTGCAGTGCCAAGGGGTGCCACCAGCTGCCTCTCGTGTAGCCTCAGGCCCGTGACTGCATGTGCAGGACTGTGCAGGGTGGCAGGTGTGGGAACCTCGAGTGGGGCATCGGTGCTATGGTGAGGCCCCAGCACCCACATGGCAACTCCCAGAAGTTGCCTCCCCAAGGACCCACACCCGGCAGAGGGCCGCCATGTTCCCCTGACCCATGTGGCACCCCCCACGGGGCAGCGAGGGCCTGGTCTCCCCTGGAAACCAGGGAGTGACACAGGCCCCACCTCAGCATCTCAGGATGTGGGTGCAGCGCTGAGAGCCACGCGCGTGGGGGCCGTTGCCACCGCAGCCCCACCCAGCTGCCCACTCCCCAGTCACACGCAGGCCTCCCTCCTCCCATCCTCAGGCCAAGGTCCACGGCACTTCAGCCTGCAGTCGTGACCCCAACAGGTTAAGGCCACTGCACAGGGAAGAGACAGCTCACCTTCCAGAATCCTCTCTTGAGGCCATGCGACACCCTGCAATCACAACCGGGACCCAGCCTTGGGCCGCTGTGGTGACCATGACTCAAATGAATTCAAAGACGCGTGAGGCCAGGAAGACACCCTCCAGGGCCAGCAGGGACCCTCCTCACCCTGGGCACGCCAGGACTCAGTCGGAGGGCCTTACCAGCCTCCCTTTAACAACACAGTGCTAGGGAAGGAAACCGAACTCAATCTAGGCAGGACAAGTTTTCCCTGACAGTAACTGAGAACACAAGCCTGTCTAACTTGGAGATGCAGAACTCAGCCGCCACAGGCCCCCAGGCCCCTAGCAAATACACCCACAGCCGTGGCAGCCTTCCCATCTCCCATCCAAGCAGCCAAGATCTAGTCCTGCTGACAGAACACCGCCTCTCCTCTGAGGGCGTCAGAGATGAACTACCAATAAGAGAACACAGCATCTTGAGAGAATTTCAAAAAAATTTCCACTTTCATTTGAACTTCTAATTTCCCTTTAATGTGTAGACTTAACCACAAAACTGTCTTGATTTCTGTAAGAGTTGATCCCGGGAGCCACGCCCTTCCTCCTGACTCGGCAGGCTGGCTGGGTCCAGGCTGAGCCTCCTCTTCCTCAAGGGCACACAGACTCCCCATCCATCCCCAGGAGGGACGAGGCCAAGAGGCGGGGCTGCGAGGCGCCGGGGGCTGCGACACCGGGCAGGGCACGGACCTGCAGCTCAGCAATGAAGACAGAGATGGAGACGAGGAGATGCACAGACGGGAGCCTGACCCTCCGCCCTTGCCGATTTAAAACTGTTCCGACAGCAATTCACACAACCTCTGAGAGACGGTCTCCCTGCTTGTCCGCAGTGTCAGTCGGTACATCTGGAAGAGAGGACACAGCAGGTAGTGGTGGGGCGGGAGCGCTCTGGGCAGCAGACCACCTTGGGGCCAGGCCCTGCCCAGCAGCCCCCAAAGTCCCTGCTCAGCCCTTCCCTGAAGGCAGCCAGTTTGACAGACTCAAGCATCAAAGGCGCTTTCAGCTAAAATAAAAGCTTGACAGTAACAAGCACTCGTGCTTGGGGACCAACTGGAGCCTTCAAGCACAGCTGCTGGGCATCAGGACCGCACTGCTGGCGGGGCAGCAACGCTGACGGTGCCTGGACCCCGTGAGCCTGCCAGCCCACCCGGGTGTCACCCGCAAGAAATGAAGTCACGTGCACACAAAGGACGCCCGATGTTTGCAGCAGCCCCACGTCCATGGACAGGCACGCTGGACGAGATAACCATGCACCTCCCCACAGGGAGAGCCAACATATTCCACCAGGGCCGCCCACGGACACAGCAGCAACAGGTGCCTGCCGAAGCTGGGGGCCCCACACCGGGCCGCAGAGCGCTGCCTCCTGGGAGGCCAGGGCTGACGAGAGTGCCCAGGAACCTCGTGGGGCGATGGAAATGTCACGTGCACCAGCGGGTGGTGGTGGTTACGCAGGTGTACACTTCCGCGTAGCACACCGAATGACCACCCTTGGGACCTGCCTGTCTCCCTGTGTATAAACTCCACTGCAGTAACCACGTTCAGCACGTTCAGCAACATCACGGGGCTGCACCTGGGCTTGCAGGTTGGGCTCCAGACGCAGCAGGCACCCGATCTGGGCTGTCCTGGTGTGTATGATGCCAGCGCCCACGAAGTTCGCAGGGTTAGGGTCGACGTCCTCTAGGAGCGCAGAGCCAAAGCCGATAATCTGCGAAGAAAGGGGAGAAACAGGAGGCCATGGCACCAGGGCCGGCAGAGAGGAGAGTCCTCCAAGAGGGGAACACACCAATCTCCTCAGAGGGCCAGGCCACGTCCCGACCCTGGGAATGTCCATCGCAAGACCAGTACCTTGGCCTTGGTGACCTCTGTGTCCATCGGGTGCTTGGCCTTGAAGATGCTCTGCACCTCCTGCTGGGGGCTGAGGGGAGAGATCACCGCCCCGTCAGCTGTCTGCAACCCGGCCCCTGCCCACCTCTCCACCTACGGACAAGCTGCCACTCACTTGCTCAGCTGCTTCCAGCGCTGGAAGAAATCCTGAGAAGCCATTTCCGTGGGCTGAAAAAACTTGTTGAGTGTGATAGGCAGCTTCACAGACACGTTCTGAAAGGTTCCCCCGTACCTGTGAGCAACACAGAGGTCCACTGGGAGGAGTCGAATGTGCAGAAAACCTGAGACTCAGCCAGGACCAGGTCCTGAGTGCGAGACCCCTAGGGCACAGAGGGGCCACATGCAGAAGGCAGAAGGGTGGCCCGGGGCCCCAGCAAGACCGTCCATCTCCAGCACACAGTCATCAAGGGCCAAGGACGCTGGGAAACACACCCTCAGCCAACGCTGCCAGGTTGGTCACGACTACTGGGGAGAGCTGCCACCTCCCCCATCCCCAGCAGTCGATGCTCTACATTCCAAGTCAGTGTAAATTGTGTGGGTCGTTCCTCTTTCCATAAAATGACTAAAGAAAAGAGTGCCTACAGAATGAAACAAAATTCTGCACATCTATTTCCCCAGATTTTACATGGTACACTGTCTTCAGGTCTCTATGTAGTTCATATTTCAGAGCGTGCTTTTCCAAAATTTAACCTTACAAAATACCCAACAGGGCAGCCTGGTCACTCACTCTACTGGTCACTGAAAAACAGCAGGAACGAGCAAAGCAGCAGCACAAACATGCCACAGAAAGAGTCAGTCTGTGTCTGGGGAGTGTGATACGCGGAGCACACGCCCCGGTGAGGACCTGGCAGGCGCTCCTTCCCGCAGCCGACCTCCAAGCAGCAGGCCCCACGTCACAGCAGTGACAGCTACAGCCGTGTACTGTCCTGGCCTGACACCCACCTGAACTGGATGTTGAGAACTGGCGCCTCCGTGAAGTCGGACACGCACTCGATGTTGACCGCCTGCTGCACCTGTGCGCCCCCATCCACGGTTGGGTCCACGGGCTTGGTCTGCAGGCTCAGATGTGCGGGAGTCAAGGAGGCTGAGAAAATGAGGGGAATGCAGCCGAGCCCCGCGGCCAGAGGGGCACCAGGAGGGGCTCGGCAGGACAGAGCACACATCCTGCCAGAGGACAAAACCTGTACACTGTCTTTCACGGCTAGCCACAAACACTGAGCGTCAACAGTCTACATTTAAAAGGTGTTTACCTTAAAATAAAAATAGATCTTAGGAGGAGAAGGGCACAACAGAAGATGAGATGGTTGGATGGCATCACCAACTCAATGGACATGAGTTTGAACAAGCTCTGGGAGTTGGTGGGGACAGGGAAGCCTGGCGTGCTGCAGTCCATGGGGTTGCGAGAGTCAGACACAACTGAACGACTGAATTCACTGAAAAACAGATCTGATCTGAGGGGAGGAGGCTCCTGCTTCACACAGCTTCTCCAAAGAAGGTGGCGTCCTTGGCGGTCAAGTTGGACCGCCCGCCCCTCACTATCTGGGAGTCCATCCTCCCAGGACAGACCCCTGGATGGCAAGGCTGACAGATTGGAGGCGCTCACGTCCAGTCCTGCTGTCTGCCAGGGCTGTCTGCAGGTGCAGTTGGTCCCAATGCCCCAGCCCTTGCTCTGCCTGGGGACTCCTCAAGGGACAGGAGGCTGAAGCGCGCCTGCAGGCAGTTCTCAGGGTTATGGACGCACAGCCTGAGAGCAGTCAGACCCTGAAAACGCAGGACCAGCCCCAGGAGAGTCCTCTGAGTCAACCCTCCCACCCACCCTGCCTGTGGCCCGAGGGGCAACAGGACCAAGGATATTGGCCTGGAGGTCGTCAGAACAGATAAGTGTCGGAGTAAAATTCAGGAACTGTGTGGAGGTCTTGTTACCATAAAATATGAACATCCGACCTGGAAGGAAGCAGAGCAGCTTGTTCACAGGGCACATTGCAGCCCCTGAGCTGCAGGGGGAGGACAGAGTCCCCGCCCCATCCCGATGGCACCCCGAGCCCTTGGCCACAGCGTGGGGAGCCCTGTGCCATCAGAGCAGACAATGTCACACAGGCCTCCCTGAATGTCTGCACCCTTGGAATCCAGGATGGAACCTGACCTCACGTCTCCTAGAAAGCATACGCAGGTGTGCATGGCTCCCCCCCAGTGTAAAAAACACCAAGCACCTGGGTGACCCCACGACAGCCCGGAGTTAACGCCTAAGCCCAACACAAAGGAGAACACCTCCACCCGCTTCAGTGAGAAGGGTCGGGGTCCCTGCGGGGCAGACACTCTGCCTCCGCCCTGCTCACTCCCCACTAGTAGACACACTGCCTCGCCCTGCTCACTCCCCAATGCAGACACACCACCTCCACCCTGCTCACTCCCCACTCGCAGACCCACTGCCTCCGCCCTGCTCACTCCCCACTCACTCCCAGCATGCAGACACACTGCCTCCGCCCTGTTCACTCCCTGCTCCGCCTCCACCCTGCTCACTCCCCGCTGCTTCCAGGACAAGGGCTTCCAGGACAAGGCACTGCGAGGGCACCAGAAAGGGCAGTCCCAACCGTCAGTGCATGTAATTTGGGGGGTTATGGGAAAGCAAAAACAGCTTTTATAAAAAGTGTGGTAAAATATATATACCCTGTAATTTACCATCTCAACCAATTCCAGGCGCACAGCTCGGGACACTGAGACATTCACCAGGCTGTGTTACCTTCCCCACCGTCATCCCCAGAATCTGTTCATCTTTCCAAACGGACACTCCGTCCCCACTGGACACTCACTCCCCTCCCCCACGGCCCCAGCCCCTGGCCCCCCATCCACTTCCCATGTCTATGGATGAGACCCCTCCAGGGACCTCCTGTGGGGCAGTCATACAGCATCTGTCCTGTGACTGGATTACTTCTCTGAGCATCACGTCCTCAAGGGTCATCCACGCTGCAGCCTGTCAGGGTCTCCTTCCCCTTTAAGGCTGAGCAGCGTCCCCTGGTGTGGTTTACAGCCACTCATCAGGGGTGGGCACTGAGGTTCTCCACCTTTTGGCGAATACATAATGCTGCTGCGAAAGTGGGTGTGCAAGTGTCTGTTCTAGCCCTGCTTTCTTTTCACATCTTTTGGGTCAACACCCAGAAGTGGAATGGCTAGGTCACGTACATGGTGGTCCTACTTTTAACCTTGTAAGAAAGCTCCACTGTTTCCACAACAGCCGCCCCACTGACACGCCCACCAACAGCACACCAGGCTCCGGTCCCTCCTGTCGTCTGGCGCTGGTTCCCCGCTCACAGCAGCCGCTGCAGGTGTGAACGCACCTCAGTGTGGCCTCACTGAACTTCCCAGGTTGTCAACAATGCTGGGCACCTTGTCAAGCGCTTCTGGACACCTGAATGTCTTCCTCAAAGAAATGTCTACTCAAGACTTTTGCCCATTTCTTCACCTGGGTTCTTTCCCTGTTTTTGATTTGGAGTCCTTTGTATATTCTGGAAACTAGACCCTTATGAGAGAACTTTTCATTAAGGAAGTAAAACACATACCTAAATTCTGCCGAAACTCAGACTTCAGTCCAATCTGAAGCAGCTGGTTTTCAAACAACACACCGTTATTTTTACAGACAAACCTGGGGACAAGGGACAGCACGTGAGTCACTCAGTAACCCGCTGAAAATGCCAAGGTCGGCTGTGAGAAGGGGTTTACGGGACACAGAGGCTGGAAAGCCTCTCTGGGACACAAGGAAGGGGAAAAGCAGAAAACATTCCAATGAACACCACTGAAAGCACCCCCCTGGAGACAGGAGGTGAGCCGAGAGCGGTGACCACAGGGGCTGGGTCAGTCATCTGCTTTCCGTGAACGTGCTGCTCACCTGCGCATGGCTTCCCACCGACACAGGCAGAACACAGGCACCCCAGCACACACATCAGGTCGGCCCACAGGCTCGGGCACCTGACATCGGGCACAGACCTCTCACGGGGCATCTGCGGGCCTCACACACCCACGCCCACCGAGCCCGCCCGGCCCCTCCCCTGCTCCCCCGGCCCCTGCTGCTGGAAAAGCTGGACAGCTCCATGGAAAACAATGAAACCAGAACACCTTCTCACACCACACAGAAGAATAAACTCAAAATGGATTAAAGACCTAAATGTGAGACCTGAAACCATTAAACTCCTAGAAGAGAACATAGGCAGAACACTCTTTCACATAAATCACAGGAAATATTTTCCTGGATCGGCTCCTAAGGCAAAGGAAACAAATGCAAAAATAAATGGGATCTAATTAAAAGCTTTCACACAGCAAAAGAAACCATTAACAAAACCCACTGAATGGGAGAGAATACCTGCAAACAACAGAACCAACACAAGAGTAACCCTCCAAACACACAAACAGCTCATGCAGCTCAATTCAAAGAAACCAAACCACCCAATTAAAAAATGGGCAGAAGACCTGAACAGACATTTCTCCAAAGAAGACACACAGATGGCCACAGGCAGGTGAAAAGATGCTCGGCGTCACCAGCCATCAGGGAGACGGGGACCAGAACAACAATACGTGGCGCCTCGCACAGGTCAGAATAGCCGTCAGCACGGACACTAGAGACAAGTGTCCGCGAGCACAGGAAGGGAGGGCGCGCGCTGCTGCTGGGGCGTGAGCTGCTGCAGACGCGCGGCAGCGGCACCCAGGGCCCTCAGAAAACTAAAGCTGGAGCGGCCATGAAAGGGGAAGGTCAGCCGCTCAGTCGTGTCTGACTCCTTGCGACCCCATGGACTGTAGCCCGCCAGGCTCCTCTGTCCATGGGCTTCTCCAGGCAAGAATACTGGAGTGGGTAGCCATTCCCTTCTCCAGGGGATCTTTCCCACCCAGGGCAACCATACGACCCAGCAATTCCACTCTAGGGTATACATCCAAAAAGAACAAAAACACCAATTCAAAAAGATACATGTACTCCCATGTTCACTGCAGCACTGTTTACAACAGCCAAGATACAAAAACCACCCAAGTGTCCATCAATGGATGAGTGGATAAAGATGTGGGGTATATATACACACACACATACATACACACACATATACACATGACAGACTACTACTCAGCCACAGAAAAGAACGAAATTCTGTCATGTGTAACAACATGAATGGGCCGGAGGGCATTATGAAATGAATCAGAGAAAGGCAAAGACTGTGTCACCATTCACAGGTGGAATCGAAGAATGACACGAATATAACAAAGCAGAAGCGGACTCAGAGAACAAAGCAGTGGTCACCAGTGGGGAGAGAGAAGGGGAAAGGGAAGATGGGAGGGGATGGAGAGGGGCAGACTGCTGCGCACCGCACAGAAAAGCTACAAGCACACACCCTGCGCACAGGGAAACACAGCTAGTTTTCTGGAATCACCAACATGATGCTGCAAATCAGCTTAACTACATTTCAATCTAAAAAAACAAAAAACAAGAGTCTGTTTTCAGCCGGAGCCAGACAAGGAGCAGCCCTGCACAGCTGCCCGCCCCAATCACTCCCGCAGCACAGGAAGCAGGTCAGCATGAGGGGCGGGCAGAGGGCGGAGGCTGCAGACCACAGACGCCGCCACGGCCCAGGACTGAGACTGGACAGCCTCTCTGCTCTTGGGGGGGGGGGGGGGCCACACCTCTCGTCCAGACGCAAGAGTCAAGAGACAGAGGCACAAAGAGCAAGCCCAGAAGGAACAGGACCCACCAAGCAGAAAAAGCAGGGAGGGAGGGAGGCCTCAGGGAACACAGCAAAGGCAACCCCATGCAGCACTCCACCAGCCCCCATCGGGGATGCCAACACTGGACACCAGTCACACAGGTGACGACGGAGGGGGGGCGGGGGAGTGGACAGAGGCGGCACACATCCCACAGGACAAAGCAGCGACTCCAACTGAAGAGCACTTCTCAAACACCAGCTGGGCCCCTGGAGGGCAGCCACGGGCATGACTGGAGGACCGGGGCACGGTGCAGGGGAGGGGGTGAGCTACAGCGAGAGCCCAGGGCAGCCTGCTCCCTCGCCCGCCTAGAGCCCAGTTTCCTCATTAACTGGAGATGGCGAGTCCAGGGCACAGGCCCCTCAGCGTGAGGGGCTGCAGGGATGGACACTGGCTGCCGCCTGCCTGGGACACGCTCAGGAGAGGGGGGCCCATCCTCAGGACAGGCGGCAGACTACCTGGCGAAGTTGTCCTCAGAGCCGGGAGCCAGGGGCGCAACCGCAGAGGGCGAGTCTGAGAAGACGTCCACGAGCAGCCCACCGGAAGAGGGTGGGGGGCCTGCGGGGACGGGGGGTGCAGCCCCCAGACCCAGGAGGTCTGCCGACGGAGACGGTGTGGACTGGAAAACAGGGGAAGAGCAGGTCAGTGCAGAAGCTGCTGGGCACAACTTCAGACAACCCAAGTGCCTGCAGCCTCACCACCCGCAGCACCAAAAAGAAACGTCTGGTTTCAGAAACACGGCTGTGCACATTACTGTCAAGCACCTAAAAAAGTCTCAGGAGGTGAAATGACTAAGCCAGCACCTTGTTAGCAGGCAGCCTCAATCATCTCTAAGTCCTACTACTGTGTTACAGAGAAAAGGTAGATAAAAGTTCTGCAGAATACATTTTTTTTTTAGCTGCTTTGTTGTTTTGTCTTTTTAAGTTTTGACTCGAGGCAAAAGACAAAGAACCAAGTCCTTCCAACGCCCCTCTCAAACCACAGGAGATGCAGTGCGCAGCTCGTCACAGACACTCACGCGTCTCCCCGCATAGAGATGGCACTGCCCACGTGTGGGCACACAAGTTCCAGAAGCCCGACTTATGATCCTGAGGATCATGCTGAAGCAAGAACCCAGCCTGTGAGAACTCGCCTGGACCCTCCTGCAGGCCAGTGTTCACTTAAAACCCCCGAGTCCCTCCTGGAGTCACTGCGTCCCTGCCGTGAGCACTGTGCTGGTTCTGCAGAGCTCACCTTTCCGAGAGCCACCCTTCCTCTACCCAGCACGCGGACGCACCCAACCAAGGCAACAGCCCGTCTGCCCTCAGGTTATGCTGAGGACTCACACGTGGGAATCATTCGCAGTAGCTGTTCAGTCACTAAGTCGTGTCTGACTCTGTAAGACTGCACAGACTGCAGCACACCAGGCCTCCCTGTCCATCACCAACTCCTGGAGTTTACTCAAACTCATGTCCATTGAGTCGGTGATGCCATCCAACCATCTCATTCTCTGTTGTCCCCTTCTCCTCCTGCCTTCAATCTTTCCCAGCTCCAGGATCTTTTCCAATGAGTCAGTTCTTCGTATCAGGTGGCCAAAGTATTGGAGTTTTCATGTCAGCATCAGTCCTTCCAATGAACACCCAGGACTGATTTCCTTTAGGATGGACTGATTTGATCTCCGTGCAGTCCAAGGGACTCTCAAGAGTCTTCTCCAACACCACAGTTCAAAAGCATCAATTCTTTGAAGCTCAGCCTTCTTTCTTTACGGTCCAACTCTCACATCTGTACATGACTACTGGAAAAACCATAACCTTGACTGTACAGAACTTTGTTGGCAAACTCATGTCTCTGTTTTTTAATATACTATCTAGGTTTGTCACAGCTTTTCTTCCAAGGAACAACTGTCTTAGTTTCATGGCTGCAGTCACCATCTGCAGTGATTTGAGAGCCCAAGAAAATAAAATCTGTCAGTGCTTCCACTTTTCCCCATTCTACTTGCCAAGAAGTGATGGGACCAGAGAATCCCATCAACAGAGGAGCTTGACGGGTGAGAGCCCAAAGGGTCATGGAAAGTTGGACACAACTGAAGCAACTCAGCATGCACACAGGATGGGACCAAACACCATCATCTTAGTTTTTGAATGTTGAGCTTTAAGCCAGCATTTCCCACTCCCCTCTTTAACTCTCATCAAGAGGCTCTTTAGTTCCTCTTCACTTTCTGCCATTAGGGTGGTATCATCTGCTTATCTGAGGTTGTTGATATTTCTCCCAGCAATCTTGATTCTAGTTTGTAATTCAACCAGCTCAGCATTTCACATGATGTACTCTGCATAGAAGTTAAATAAGCAAGGTGACAATATACAGCTTTTCCCAATTTGGAACCAGTTCATTGTTCCATGTCCAGTTCTGACTACTGCTTCTTGACCTGTACACAGGTTTCTCAGAAGACAGGTAAGGTGGTCTGGTACTCCCATCTCCTTAAGGAATTTTCCATAGTCTGTTGTCATCCACACAAAGGCTTAGTGCAGTCAATGATGCAGCAGTAGATGTTTTTCTGGAATTCCCTTGCTTTCTCAATGATCAAATTTTGGCAATTTGATCTCTGGTTCCTCTGCCATTTCTAAATCCAGTTTCTACATCTTGAAGTGCTCGGTTCACATACTGCTGAAGCCAACCTTGAAGAATTTTGAAAACTACCTTGCTAGCATGTGAAATGAGGACTGAAATGAGGACAATTGTGAGGCAGTTTGAACATTCTTTGGCACAGAGCTTCTTAGGGACTGGAATAAAAACTCACCTTTTCCAGTCCTATGGCCACTGCTGAATTTTCCAAACTTGCTGGCATACGGAGTGCAGCGCTTTAACAGCATAATCTTTCAGGATTCAAAGCAGCTCAGCTGGAACTCCATGACCTCCACTAGCTTTGTTCACAGAAATGCTTCCTGAAGCCCACTTGACTTCACACCCCAGGACGTCCAGCTCTGGGTGACATCCTGGATGAAACCACGACCTCAGCACAAGTCACTACTCATCTCCCTGTAATATGCAGAGCACTGCACTGCATTTCTTAAACAACTACATGTGGAGGCAGATGATCTCATGTATGGATTCCACATGAAGACAAGGAAGCATCACAGAATACATGTGTGCAGAGAGGCTGTGGGTCTGGGAGGCCTGAGAACTCACAGGAGGCAGTGCACTAAGGTCCAGCCACAGCAGGAAGCGGGCTAGCAGACAGGGTGGCGCCAGGCGCAGAAAAGGCCAGGCTGGAATCCCCAGGAGAAGGGAGGGCCCAGAGGGCCGGTGGGGAAGGATCAGCAGAAGCTTTGGTGCGCCTGGGGAGTCTGGGGGACAAGTCACAGGCAACCCCGTCCACCAGCCAGGTCACTATGGTTTCTGGGAGCCTGCCCACCAGCTCAGGGCTGCTCCTAGGGGCCCTGAGCCCCTGTGGACCCCACCACCTGCTGCAAGACATCTATCACTGGTTCCTGAAGAAGTTCAAATGCTTTCTAAGGTAGAAAAACCCTTTTGTACCACTAAGTCAAATGTGAACACACAAAAGCTAGGCGGTTCCTTGGGGAGATCCCCCAGGATGCCAGCTCCCTTCCCAGACCCCTCGCAGGGCCTCCACCTGGCAACACTGGAGTCACTCCTCTACACCATCTGGTCCTCTTCTCAGGATGTGAGGAGGCCCTCCCCAGGGAGCTGGCCTGGTGCACAGTCTGCACAGGTTACACTGCTCAAAGTGCTGCAGACCATGGGGTAGGGGGCAGCTCTGGGCTCCCCCGCCAGCCCAAAGCCCAGGGGACAGGCAGCCTACAGACACCCCCACAGATGCACAGACAAGGATCCTGGGGCCACAGGAGCCGAGCCCCCAGGACAGTCCCATAGAAAACCACCTCCAGGCGGGACATGCAACCCTAAGTCAAAGGGGTTCTGCCAATGCTACACAGAAGTGAAAGGCATCACAGGTTCCCAATAAAACCCAGACATCTCAGTGTCACTTCAAGGCAGGGCCTCCCCTCTGAGTTTGGAGGCAGAAGCCCTAGGACGAGAACCCCACTCAGGAGAGACCCTGGCCCTTCCCTGCCCTCCTGCCTCACCTCTCCCACCCCCATCAGACCACCTGAGCCCTGGGGACAAATAAGAACTCACGTCCCCAGCACCACCATGGGTGCCTCTGCAGAGCCGGCATCAGGGCTCAGGTGCGAAGTCCTAACTGTGATGGGCCCCAAGCCAGGGGCCAGGCGTGAGCACAGGCTTCAAGGCAGGCCCGGGGTCAGGTGAGCACCCCCCTACGCAGAGCGCCAGGGCTCACAAACAAAAATCCTGGAGCCACACACAAGCAAACCACCCGGGCCCAGGCTGTCCACTTGTGGGCACGGGGCACCTCCACCCCGGGCACGTCCTCACAGAGGCTGCCGGACGGTGTGAGTGGCTGGCCACATCGCTGCACCAGCATCCAGGGTGGGGCCTGCTCTCCAGGCTGCCTCCCGACGTGGCAGCCACAAAGCCCGCGGTGGTCGGCAGCACCCCCCAGTGGGGACGAGAGAGGAAACACAACTCTCAAAACGGCGTCGTCGGCAACAGACGTCAGAGGGCATGTTCTCAGGGCACTTGTGTGAACAGGGCGCTCACTCTAACACGCTCACTACTGGACCCCAGGATGTGGGGGCACTGGAAACCAGCCCGGGGAGGCAGGAGAGCCCCCCACGCAGCCGTCACACAAGAATGACCACATTTTCCAAATCCAAAGCCAAGAAGAGACATGGGAGCTGACCGTGGACCCCAGATGACCATCTGACAGTCTAACGACAGACACTGCGTCTGGGTCAGCCCACCCAGGACACCATCCGGGGTCCTGAACCTCGGTACCAGGCACCCTGGAGCTCGGGCAGGCAGGGCCTTCGGGAGGGACCCACCACAGCGCTGGTGCTGGCCGGGGCGGGCTCGGGGCCCCCGTTGACATCGGCACTCCTCTCCCGCTTGGCCTCCTCCAGGTCGGTCACGGTGCTCGGGCCCTTCTTCTTCTTGAGCTTGGCCAGGATGGAGGACTCGCGCTCTGGAAAGGGGGGCATCTCCTCCAGGACAGTCGCCTGGTGGGAAAGGAGCCCAGGTCAGCACAGCACAAAGCCCCACGACCTCCAGCCCCCACCCAGGGTGGCCAGGGGGCGGCGGGGATGGGGGTGACGGGGCGGGGGACAGGAGGGACAGGACGGCCCAGGGACAGGGGGACGGCGGGGAGAGGGGGAATGGCAGGCACCGGCGGCCTGGGGACAGGAGGGGGACAGGGGGAAGTGGGGGGGACGGGGGGGACCGGGCGGCCTGGGGACAGGAGCGGGGACAGGGGGAAGTGGGGGGGACAGGGGACCGGCGGCGGGGCATGGGGGGTACGGGGGAGTGGGGGGACGGGGGGATGGGGACAGGGGGGATGGGGAGGGGGCTGGGGACAGGAGGGGGACAGGGGGAAGTGGGGGGGACAGGGAGGACCGGGCGGCCTGGGGATGGGGGGGTACAGGAAGAGTGGGGGGGACGGGGGGGATGGGGGGAAGCGGGGGGGGATGGGGGGGACAGGGGGGATGGCAGGGACCGGGCGGCCTGGAGACGGGGGGACGGGGGTACAGGGCGGCCCGGGGACAGGAGGGAATGGGGGGGATGGGAGGGACGGGGAGATGGAGGGGACCGGGCGGCCCGGGGACGGGGGGTGCCAGGCAGCCGGGGGACAGGAGGGAGTGGGGGGATGGGGGGACAGGGGGGACGGGGGGACAGGGCGGCCTGGGGACGGGGGGACGGGGGGACCGGGCCGCCCGGGGTGGGGCGCACCAGGATGTCGGTGCTGGCAACGGTGCTGAGCCGCAGGTACTCGACGGCGCGCTGCTGCAGCTCCACATCAGCGTTCCTCAGCTGGCTGTCGCTGCGCAGCACGTCCTGGATGGTGCCCTTCACCTCCGGGAAGAGGTTCACAAACTTGATGTAGGTGGACAGGAGAAGCGCCCGGGTGGGCACGCTGCACAGGTGGAACTTGGAGTGCAGAAGGTGGAACTGGGTCAGGGGGCTGTGGGGTGGAGGGGACACACGGGGCACAGGTCACCTCTCTGTCGCACGCTGCACGGGGCCTGCCCTGCCGGAGCCCCCGGGATGGCTGAGCAGGGAGCAATGAGGAGCCCCACCCTCGCCAGGGCCTACACCTGTCCAGCTCCAGGCCAAGTACAGGCTCCCCCGAGATAGCGTTGGCCCCCAGCCACACCTCCTTTCCCTCAGAATCCCCATGATCTGCACCGTTGTCCTGACGGACATGCCTTCACTCTTGGCTGTCCCAGGACTTCGTCATATCAGCTGGCCTCAAGCAGGCCGTCAGATGAGAGCTGGGGCACAGGACTAGCACCTGGCCCCGGGGCTCTGGCCCCGGGCGACTCACCTGGACCTCGGGTCTCCTGCTATCAAGTTCCCAAACTCCCCAAGGATGTAGCCGCCAACTTTGACCAGGTTCTCGTGGCACGCCGGGGCCTGCAGAGCCTGCAGAGGAGCAGCCCGTGAACCCAGCGCCCCAGAGCTCACGCTCAGGTGGAGGTGGCACAGGTTCGGCCTCCGGAGAAAGCGGCGGAGCAGCGTGAAGAGCCAGGAGTGCGGCCCAGGGGCCTCCCCGGGGAGCCCGCGCTGCCACAGTCCCCAGAGCCTCCTGAGCCCTCCACACTCTTTCCAACCACACTGCCCACCCTGTGCCCCCTCCTGGCCACATCAGCAGAGGGGTCAGTAGCAGGGGAGCCCCAGGAACAGGTCCATGGTCGATCCCACCCCTTCAACAAGAGCTGCTCCCAAAAATTACAGTTCAGACCCTGGACAGGGGCAGGGGCACATGGAGGCCAGCCGGAGCCCCCTGCCCTGGGCACCTTGCCCAGGCAGCCTCTGACCGACCAGAGCACCTCACCCGGGGCAGCCATGTGGAAATCAGGGAGACATGGCACTGGGACAGCAGTGGTGGTGGACGTGGGCCCAGAGCTGGCAGGGAAGCAGGGAGGCCTGCGCACCTCAAACACAGTCTTGGCGGCGTAACCCTGCACGTCGTCCCGGTTGATGACGATCTGTATGACGCGATACCACACCTCTTCACTCACATAGTCACCAGCAATGCGGATCAGGTTCAGGATGGTGTCCACGTACCACGTGTAGTCCACGGCGTACTTCTCTGCCAGAATGGCCACCTTCAGCACCTGCAGGGCACGGCCGCCGAGGAAGGGACTCAGAAGATCTGAACCCGCGCCAGAGCACCCCCTAGCTTCTCAAAGGAATAGCCCAAGTTTAAGGTTCCAGGATAGACGCGGAAGAGCACGCTAAGTAGAACAAGGGAGAAGGAATTCTGCAAGAGGCACAGTGGACCCGCCCACCCCACCCGCACTCAGTCTCGCCCACGCCCAGGAAGCCACGCCCACGCCTAGGAAGCCCCGCTGGAAAAGTGCTCGGTTAGTCACTGGCTCCTGCTCCAACCAGCCCTACTCACTTGTTCCCTATTCTCTGCTGCCCCGGGGTGCCTGCTCCGGGCTGTGGGAAGAAGCAAGCCCCTTGCCTCCCCAGGCACAGCCTCCGCTTGCACGGAGCCGCCCTGGGCAGCATCCACCAGGGACCCAGAGCCCAGCCCTCTGGCGGCGGCAGCCCTCACGCTCACCTTGCCCCTGGGCTGAACTCCCAACCACGCCCCAGCACCCTGTCCACCTGCTCTGTACCTTCTCTGGCCTCCACATCGACCCTCCATAATGACCCCAGAGGTCATCCTGGAACACCCGCCTTGTCACTGCCCTCGGCTTCAAGTCCTTCGAGCCCAGAGCTGCCCCTAAAGCTGGACACTGGAGGCCCCTCACCGCCACGCTGGCCCAAGTGCCTGGTATGCCCCTAACCCTCTCCCTCCGTGCTAAGCCCCCTGCATCCGAGGCCACTGCAGGGGAGGGGGAAGAATTAGGATCAGGGCCTCCGAAGAGTGACTCTAAAAAACTGGACCTCTACTGAAAACACTGATAAAAAAGCTGAATGAAGCACAGCACACTCATCCAGCCTGTAGCAGACCCTGTGAAGAAACACTTCAGCTCAGATGCAAGCGCAGAGGCCCTGATGACAGAGGCCGCAAGACTCACAATCTCTTCTCGGATGGAGTAGTCCGCCGTCTCCAGGTAGCTCAGCATCTCAGCCACAATCTGCTGGGCATTGCTGCGGTCGCACATGGCATAGAGGAGGTCCACAGCCCGCTGCCGCACGCTCACATCCCGCTCCGTCTGGGGGTGAGCAGAGGGGCAGCAGCATGAGGGGCGCTGGGCTGGGGTGGGGGGGCTCCCTTGTCCCAGTGCCCCCTTGGAGCTCACCCCCCTCACCATCCAAGCCCAGCGTCCTGCAGAGCCCTAGCCCCACGCATCAACCACTGTCCCCTGGCTCCTGCTCTCAGACAGACCAGCTCATGTTCTGTCCCTGGGGGCAGAGGGGGGTCAAAGGCCACCCACTGTGTGGTCACAGACTGGCCCCTTCTGCGTCACCTGGGAGCCTGTCACCGTGCCGACTCCCGGCCCCACCCCAGACCCTGAGAAATGAAGGCGCAGATGCTCCACGGCACCAGAAGGAGGAGAGGTGCTGCTGAGAGCCCGCCACCGCGCACAAGGGCGTCTTTCTGATCCAGGCGATGCCTGGAAGAGATGCCACAACCACCCAGGAGGAATTCAAAACGCCAGAAAGCAAATTCCAAACCTTTGTAAGCCCTCACATTAAAAACTCACACCAAAAATGTCTATTAAGTACACGTAAACCCAAAGGAACAGGGTCAGACCTATTCTCAGCTCTAGCGCAGGACCCGGGCAGTGGTTTGTAACTTCCCTGCCTGCCTTCGGTTTTCTAACGTGCACGACCAGCTGTGTCTGACCCTGAAGAACAAACCCTCATAAAAGCAGAATATCCTGCTCTGGAATTTGAATTCCCTGGGAAAGCAAATATTCTTTGGCAAAGAGGGAGTTTTCTTGCAGACATGGACAAAATATCTTATCCTTCCACCAAAAAGAACAGTTTCACTGATCTCAACTTTTATTGCAGGTCTGCTCACATGCCAGACCCAGCGGGAGCGGCCTATGTGGGCATAGTCTCTGGGGGGCAGAGCGCAGAGCCACCCAGGAACCCACGCATCCGAGCAGACCGCCCTGAGCTGAGCATGCGGGACCCCAGAACCACCAGTAGCTCCCACCCAGCCTGAGAGATACAGAACAGAGTGCGCTTGCCTTCAGGGCGTTGATGACCGTCTCAATGTGCGTCTTCACGGCCTCGTGGGAGAACTCGGAGCTGGCCAGTGTGCACATGCTCTCCAGGGCCAGGTAGCGCAGGTTGGTCTCCCGGTGCTGCAGGAACTGGCCCAGCTGGTTACAGGCCCGGACCAGCAGGTTCGGCTCGCTGCACAGACGGGAGAGGCAGGTGGGCAGGGGTCCCCCGCTCAGCCGGGGCCGCCATGGTAGCCACCACGGCCTCCCAGGACATGAGGCCTGACGCTCACTTTGGTTAGTACCACACAAGGGCCCCCAGAGCATCCACGGGGGTCCAGAGGGCCAGGGGCAGCCAGGAACCTGAGCCTCCACACCAAACTGGCCAGGGGACCCCAGTTTTCATCATGCCTTGACCAGAGGGTGACACGCTCAGCCAGAGAGCCCGCCTGGCCAACAGGAGGACGAAAGCCCCGACTGGAGAAGGTAAACGCAGGTGGAGACGGTACACAGAGGTCACCAGTGTTCAAGCACCAGCTCCATGCACCCTGGGGGGGTGGGGGGGTCTTTGATCGCTTTTCACTCTGTCCTCGTGACGTCTGTGCCCTTCAGACATAGCCAAGACTGGAAAACTCCCCGGTGGGGGAGCTTGTTAACAGCGCCCAGCCCTGTGGAAGCACGGCACTCAGGTGGGTGCACCTGCTGGGACCTGGAAGCACCCCCACCCCACCCCACATGGCTTCCACACGCCTTCCTCACACACATCTTCCACACACAACCTCGACCCACACAGCCCGCGGGACACACGCTCACGCCGCATTCCTGGGTGGCCCTGGGAGCGGCTGGCCAGGTGGGACGCCCAGGAGGAGGGGGAGCCCCCTGGGGAGGCGAGACCACGGCACCCAGCTGTGTGCGGAGGGCTAAGGCAGAGCACGCGCCGGCCCACCTGTCGTGGTGGATGACCAGGCTGATGGCCTCGAAGAGCACGGCGTTCTTGGCGTTGGAGTGCTGCACCTTCTTGGACTTAGGCGGCTCCTGGGCTTTGTTGAGAATCGCCTCCAGGCACTCGGTCAGGCGGCCACGTACTGCAGGATCTTCTGGGCAAAACAGACAGCCATTGGCCGGCTCCCCGCGGCTCGCCCTGCCCCAGCCCGGTAAGGTAACCCTCGCCTCACACCTGATGACAGAAGGCGAGGATCCTGACTCAAACCCTGAGGCTGCTTAAGTAAGAGGATTTGATGGCCAGGGTGACTACGTGTATGTTTTAACACAAGTAACAGACACAAGTGTTTGCTGAAATATAGATTATATAAGTTGAGGAAAATAAAACCTCAGAGACATGGACAAAACACCTAATATGAAAGTTTGGCAGGGGGTGGGGGGGAATGAAAGGTTTTTTCCCCACTACCTGCTATTAACAAAAGAAACAGAGAAAACATATGAAGAGCAACAAAAAAAAAAGGAAAATTTTAAAATTCTAGTCAAACCAGACCAAGAAAGACCAAGAAAGTAATAAAAATATCAGAACTCCAGAAACAACCATCATACTGCATCTAAAGCACCTGTTTAACCACCACTCAGGGGAGGCGGGCCCCCAGGCACCTGGGCAGGGGGATGGCAGGGTCCCCGAAGCCGCCCAGGGCAGAGGCAGCGCTGAAAGGAGGAGGCAACAGTGAGATTCACCCCTAGGGGCTCGGAGTCGCCCCAGTCTGGGAGTAAGAAGGCAGTGGCCAGTTCCACCGAGAGAACTACTGCCCTGCTGCTGGGGAGGGCCGCCAGCAGGAGAGGTGAGGCCTCATGGGGCCCCGAGCCTGCTCAGCTCTGCTTCAGGATGAGCAGCTCACACTTTAGTATAAAAAACGCTCAGGACACGAAGTGACTTGAATTTAACAGACATACGCTGTACAAAAGCAAATGAAGACTAAAGTGAGAAGGTTACAAGCCATCTTTGTAGAAGGCAATTGGGAAGTGTGGAACAGGAATTCTCATGAGCATTGTCAAACCAGTGATTCTAGTTACTTGCCATATTTTAGAATAAAACAAACATAACAATATCCTTGACACAAACTTTTAACAATTTTGGATGTGAAGTTTCAACCGGTTTCAAGAATTATTTTAAAAGACTGTTTCAAAAACCCACAGGGATCTGACCCTACATGTACATAATACACAGAAGCAGAGCTCATCCTAGTCGTGACAAAGTGAGTGTCCTCGACTAGCTGCTCCGGGAAAGCCCAGAGCTGTGAGAGCAGCAGAGAGACCCAGGGAGCCGGCACCGGCACCAGGAGAGCGAGAGGTGGCTTGTCAACAAGAGTGCGTGTGCGTGCATGCTCAGTCGCTCAAGACGAGACCTCACCCTCAAGGCTGCAGAGGCCCTCCCCCAGGCTCTGCGCTCGGCTGTTACCTGGGGGTGGGTAGCACTGCAGGAGCCGCAGGAGCTTGACGGACAGCCAGGGGGCAGGGACAAAATAGTAGGTGTAATCCTGAAGGTCTGTGGAGGCCGACGTCACGATCTGCGAGGGAGCACAGGGAGATGGGGGGCGGTGGCTGGCGTACCCAAGAGCCCCACGCTGTGTGCTGAGAACAGACACGCCTGTCCAGGTCTGAGGGACAGGAGCACAGCCCCCCAGGCCCAGAAGAGCCACTGCACAAGGACACCCCCACCCCGAGGGACACAGACCTGCGGGTAGGCAGCACTTGACAGTGGCCCCACCCTCAGGACCCAGGTCTCCAGAGCCCGGGTGGGGAGCCCCGTCTTTCCCGCCTGGCCTCACGCTCCACCGTCCTCAGGCAGGCCCGAGAGCACACGGCCTCCACTCACACCCCACCACTCACACCACAGGGTCTAGGCAGACGACACACCCGCACCCCCTCGCACGCGGAGACAGCACACACCCACAAACCCACAGCCTGCGCCTCCCCACACCCCATGGCTGGGGCTTACTGCGGCTCCCCTCACAAAGCTCGGCTGTGACACTAGGTCGCCTGAAACGGGTGCGTCCAGGCCACGCAGAGCAGTGGGGAGCCCAGCAGAAGCAGCCGGGGGTGCAGACACACGGAGTGGACCAACCACGCCAGAGCACACCACCACGGGGACACAGCCAGCCACCCAAGGGTGCCTTTCCAATGCCCCTCAGGCAGCTAAACCAGGCTCAGAGTTAAACTTAGAGCATTAAATGCACATACTTGAAACAAACACAAAACAAAAGTATTGAAGAATTAATCTCAAGGGTTTGGAAGAGACTAGCAAATTAGCCCAAAGACAGTAGAGAAAAGAAAACAATAAAGATACAAGCAGAGAGTAATAAGGTACAAAAATCAAAACAGGACCAACAAAGTCAAAAGAAATTCTTACATACTTGATGAGATAAATCAAGCAAAACAAAAGGGCAAACATCCAACAACAAAATGAAGAAGGGAGACCACAGCGCAGGGCCAACAGAGTAACTTTCTACCAATACACCTGAACATTTATATGAGTTAGCAAACGATTAAGAAAAGGCCACTTAACAAAACTGATAAAAGAAAATCTGAAGCCTCACTACTTAATAAACTGAAATCATAATTAGCAGTCGCCCCACAAAAAAAAACCCTAAGTTCACATGGCTTTACCAGCTAATAATAAAATTGTTAGCAAAGATATAAAAGGGAATTTCCTTAATGTGGCAAAGGACAAGGACATGGGACAAAACCTGCCAATGTCATACTTAACAGCAAAACATCAAAGGCCTTCCCTTCAATGTAGAAAAATGCACCAATCACCTTTCACTTTCAACACTGCAGGGGAGGTCCAGATTGGAGCAGTAAAGCAGAAAGTACAAACGAATATGGACTGGGAAAGGAAAAAAGCTGTCATTGTCCACAGAACACGTGACGGAATACAAAGAAGACCCAAAGCAATCTACATACAAACTGCCAGGTCTGATAAGTGAGTTTGGCAAAGCTGCCAACATCAAGAGCAGCATTCAAAGTCCATCTGCACAAACCAGCACAGACGTTTATAAAAGATAACGTTTTTAAGGTATCACTGAGAAGTGTTTTTAAAATAAAAGTATATAAAGACAGCTTAAACAAAAAAGAACCTCTACTTGAAAACTTATGAAACATATTTGACAGAAACTAAAGACTAAGTAAATGGAGAGATACACCATGGCTGTAGACTCAAAACCTTAATACTGCAAAGATCTGAATTCTCCTGAAACTGGCCTACAGATAAAGGGAGCCCCGGCAGGACTCTGGGGGCGGGGGACACTGTTGCCACTGGACAGCAAATTAACCCGAAGCCACGCTGCTGGCACCAGGATGCACAGACAGCGGCGGGCGTCTGCTGAGGGCAGGTCACTGTAGTTTAAAACAGGGTCTGGGTGGAGGAAGGCGCCTTCACAGCGGTGCTGGGACCACGACGTGACTCAGCGCACAGTGACGCCGGCTCAGCTGGACTGTCAACCTACAATGAGCTCTCAGAAGAGCGGCAGACCACACATTTGGGGACACGAAGGCATTAATCCCAGAGGAAAGGATCAGGGAGCCGGACTATATTAAAACGTGGGGTTTCTGATCACAGAAGACTTCACCAGAGAGTGAGGTGGCAAGGTGCAGAGCAGGACGAGATTTTTAAACAGAGTGGGCTGAACCACATAAAGTTGCTGGCATTTTTGTAGATCAGTAATGGGTAAATGTTGGAAACTTTGTTTGGTTTAACCCAATCTAACCAACAAAGTGTTCATATCTAAAAAAATACGAAGAGGAGGTTTCTGTGGCAGTCCACACTTCCACTGCAGAGGGAGTGGGTTCAACCCTGGTCAGGGAACTAAGATCCCACATGCCGGGAGGCGCTTTAGTTGCTAAGTCATGTCTGACTCTTGGGACCCAATGGACTGTAGCCTGCCAGGCTCCACTGATCATGGGGTTTCCCAGGTAAGAATACTGGAGTGGGTTGCCATTTCCTTCTCCATGCCAAGAGGTACTGCCAAAGAAATAAATAAGAGTTTTTACAACAACAAAAAAGATGACATCATGGAAAAATGGGTGAAAAACTGAACAGGCTCTTCACAAAAGAAGGTATTCAAAATGCCAATAAAGGGTTTCCCTGGTGGTCCAGCTGGGATGCCATGGTCCCAAAGCAGGGGACACAGGTTCAACCCCTGGTCAGGGAACTAAGATCCCACTTACTGCATGGTGTGGCCAAAATAAATAAAAGGATGTTATCTTGAGAAAAAGTTTTTTTAAAAGCCAGTAAACACGCCAAGCTGCCCCAGCTCATGGGTGATCGAGAAAATGCAGACTAGGTGAGAAAGCAACAGGACCAAGTGCCCAGAAGGGTTAAGGCCCAGAGGCTGCAGGCCGGGGAGGCGGCCGAGGACCCAGCGCCTCCCGAGGGGACAGCCGAGCGCTGGGCAAGGCAAGGCACAGACAGGTGAACACGCTGCCTGGCAACACGCGTCAACCATCAGCAGCAGAAACCGCTCCATGACTTCACGACCCTGATGATCAGAGTGAGCCGGTCACAGAGCGACTGGTGCTACGCGCCCTCGTTAGCAGCGGCCGCTGGGGGCAGGGCTCTGCCCTGCACGCTTGCTGCGCCAACAGGACACTTCTGACACAGGGTCAGAGAAAAGCCCACCCGTCACTAACCGAGACCCACGTGCACCGCCGAATCACAGACTGCCCAAAGGCCATGCCTACTGGACAGGACACACGTCAGGTACATAAAGTGACAAAGACCAAACCCACCGTGAGCTCCCTTCCCCTCCGCAGACTTACTCTGCTTAACCTGGATACGGCCAGAGACACAGAGGTCTTGAACTCTTCCGGATTCTTCTGCGCCAAGGTGGTGATGAGGCTGGTGGCGGCAGTTACCACACCCTGAGGGGACACACACACATTCAGACGCCCACCAGAGGACCTGCCTCTCGTCTTAAACTCATCTCCTAAACAACTCAGACCAACAACCGGAGACCCCGACGCCACCGTGGGGCCACTCCCATCAGCCCTCGATGTTTCGAGAAAGCGAGGTGCACACGTCGGGTGCCTTGCTTACCCCTCTCTCTTCAAACCTGGAGACCCGGCAGGCTTCAACCCAGAGCCGTGCCTCAGCGAGGCAGCGCGGGGCAGCAGCCCCAGGCCCCAGCATCCGCCCGCCCACCCCCTCGCTGCCCCTGACCTAGGTCATTCCGTGTGGACCGCAGAGGGATGGACACGCTACGTTCAGACTCACATGAATCTTTACAACCCAAATCTGAGATCGTGGGAAACAGCAAAGCCCACTCTTCCCCATTTTCAAATGTGGTCCAAGCCACGTCTCTGCCCGCTGACGGGAGCCCCACTGACCCCGCAGCGAGGTCACGGGAGCCCCACCAGGCCTGGGCGACACCCGACCCCGCAGCGAGGTCACGGGAGCCCCACCAGGCCTGGGCGACACCCGACCCCGCAGCGAGGTCACGGGAGCCCCACCAGGCCTGGGCGACACCCGACCCCGCAGCGAGGTCACGGGAGCTGGTCAGCCGCCCAGCACGGTGTCCCACGTCCCCTGCACGCTTGCAGGGGTCTGTGCAGGAAGAGGGTGTAAGGAGAGCGCTGGGGGCCCCCACGCCCAGGCTGCCTCCTCCCCCTCCTTCCAGGCAACGCCTGGGCCACTCCGGACTCAGGAGGGGCCTGGCCGGACGCGGAGCTTTCTGCGTATCACAGCCCCCCCGCCTCCCCTGCTGCTCTCAGAAGGGCTTGCTTGCTGCTTCTGGGTGGACGAGGGACTCTCTTCCTGGGGATCCCCGACCTTGAGAGCAAAGAAGCCAACCCCAGGCCTCTGGAGGCAAAGCTAGGAGGGGTGTGACAGGAGCCACGCCCACAGAAGACGGGTGCCCACTCACCCTGGGCTACGACGCAGCCCCCCTGCCAACCGCCGCTGGGCTCCTGCGGCCTAGCACCACACAGGGCCGAGCCGCACCCCAGCCACAGAGCCACGCACGCGAGAACACAGACAGTAAACAGACAGCTGGGCAAAGAGACGTCCAAGGAGCAGGGCCTCCTGGCTGAGACACCCCCGCCCCAAGGAGAGGTCACCTGTGCAGACTCGATTTCCCCCGAGAGTGTGGGGACGTGGAGGGACGCTGGCAGGCTGTCCCACGGCAGGCTAGCCCGCACGGCCACCAGCTCTCGCCCCGAGGGTCTACCTGTGCGGACCGTGTAGTCCTCATCTAATCCTTCCGGCAGATTTCTCTTCTGGGAAAACACGGAGTAACCAGCTAACATGCTAACAACTCTCGGCTCAATGGGAAACTCCACATGGAATCTTGAGTCTCTCGTTTGTAGGACATGATTCCAGCAAGACAAAGCCACCTGTCCGGCATGAGCTCCTACCTGACCCCGCCTCCCAGCGTCAGCATGGACAAGGGCCTGTGACTCACGGCCAACCCAGACACCGCCTCACTCCACATCTCGCTGCCCTGGATGACGATGTGGAGCAGGCTCGGGCCTGGCTCATGTCCAGCCATGTGGATTAGGCGGGCTGCATGCCAGAGCCCCTGGGGCCACAGGACAGCCCCACGGCAGCCCGAAATGGGGTGCAGACAGACACGTCTCTGCAGGCGCTCTGTGGACATAGCATTTCTACATGCTAGGCTATGTTGTTTGTCTCTGCACCTACCAAGCAGGAGACCCTCTGATGCCTGGACAGGGTGAGCCAAAGATCCTGTCTCATCTGCCTTGACCCCAGGGGAGGGGCTCCCAGGCCCTACCTGCAGGCTCTCCCAGCTCGATGGCCGAGCCAGGGACATCCCCCTCAGTGTCCTGGAAGTCACACAAGGCTGCTCATGTGGCCCTGACCCGAAAGAGGCTGCCCCGCAGGAGAGGGTGGACGTGACCCAGAGGCACCTACCAGATGCTGGTCGTTGAGGAGGTGTACCACACGAGACGTCCAGTCACCCATGGGGACGAGGTCCGGGGACGTCCTGTACAAACGCAGCAGGCACAGGGCGGCGCTCTGCTTCACGCTGTCCATGGTGTCTCTGAAAGACAGGCAGCCATGAGACCAGCATGGCCCAGAGCCCATGGACAACACCCGGGAGACTCCAGGGGACAGAGCCCATGGACCACACCCAGGGCCCCCAGGGGACGGAGTCCACAGACAACCCCCTGGGGGCCCCCAGGGGACAGAGCCCACAGACAACACCCCAGAGCCCCCGGGGAACAGAGCCCACGGACAACACCCCAGAACCCCCGGGGAACAGAGCCCACAGACAACACCCAGGGCCCCCAGGGGACGGAGCCCACGGACAACCCCCAGAGCCCCCAGGGAACAGAGCCCACGGACAACACCCCAGAGCCCCCGGGGAACAGAGCCCACGGACAACACCCCAGAACCCCCGGGGAACAGAGCCCACAGACAACACCCAGGGCCCCCAGGGGAGAGCCCACGGACAACACCCCAGAGCCCCCAGGGAACAGAGCCCACGGACAACACCCCAGAGCCCCCGGGGAACAGAGCCCACGGACAACACCCAGGGCCCCCAGGGGACGGAGCCCACGGACAACCCCCTGGGGGACCCCAGGGGACAGAGCCCACGGACAACACCCCAGAGCCCCCAGGGAACAGAGCCCACGGACAACACCCTGGGGCCCCCAGGGGACGGAGCCCACGGACAACACCCCGGGGCCCCCAGGGGACGGAGCCCACAGACAACACCCCAGAGCCCCCGGGGAACGGAGCCCACGGACAACACCCCGGGACCCCCGGGGAACAGAGGCGCACCCGTGAGGAGGCTGGAGGAACACACAGGAAAAGGCTGCTTCGGGCTCTTCACGCAATCAAGCTTGGGCCCGCCTCAGCCCGTGGGGACCAAGAGGAGGCAGAGTGAGGCTCTGGGCCCCAAGGACAGAGGCCCATATGGACCTCCTGACGACAAAGCCTGCAATCCCGACCCACCTCCACCCACGGCTGTGACGGGAGGCTAAGAGGCCAAGAGGCCCATGGAGCCTTCAGGACTCACACACTTGACTTACGCACGCAGGAGGTGACTGTGCCCTCAGCAGGCCACCAGACACATACCCGGCAACAAGGATTTTGGGAATCTCCCCCGCAAACGCCTCGGCCATCTCCCGGCTGCCCACGTTGGCAATGCAGTGCAGGGCCAGGCCCATGAAGGTGGGGTTGCGGCTGGCCAGGTCGTTCTTGATGGCGTTGTTGATCAGGCGGATGAGCTCACTGTTGGAGTTCACCAGCACGGAGATGAAGAGATAGCCCTGGGTTCCAGAGAGGAAAGAAACCACCGCTGGACACACTCGGCCGGCCCCCAGCCCCACCCCAGTCTGCTCAGCGCACTGCTGCGATCAGGCCACAGAGGACCCACCTGCCTTCTCCCGAGAACACAAGTCTCGTCCCCAGATCCCCGCCTCGGACAGTTCTGCAGGACAAACCTGAGAGGCACCGTCCCCACGGGCATCAGACACCTTGGAGCCCCACCCCCACCCCAGTCACTCGTCCACGGGGACCTGAACAGGATGGAAGGACCTGCCTCAGCTGTGATGGGAACACTGCAGACCACTTTCCCTCTCTCAGCTGTCTCAGAGCCCCAGTGTCCGCTCACCACCGGGCCAAACCCCAGCCTCCTGCCATTCCCACAGTCCACACCCTCCCCACACAGGGACAGCAGCCTCTCAGCCCCGTCAGTCTCAGGAAGAGCTCGCCTCCCGCTCTGGGTTCTGGCCACCCTGCCCTCCCACACATGGGCCTACCGCATGGGTGCCCTGTCTGTCCCCACTGCCCCCACGCACCTCTTGTCCTCAGCCTCAGCTCAGGTCCTCCTCCCCACCGAGCCCTGCCTACTAGCTGCCCACTGCTCAGAGTCCAGAGGACTCCACCCGCCTCAGTTCCCACTGGCCACAGCTCCGCTCTCTGCAGGAGGCTGTCTGATGGCCTCACCCCTGGAGGAGAGCAGAGTCCACCCCTGCTACGGTCAGTGTCCCTACAGCCCCCAGCACACTGCTGGGTCTATGGAAGGCACTCAGTAATTTATTGGTGGGAGTGTGTGTGTGTGTGTGTGAGGGGGTGTGTGTGTGTGTGTGCAGGAGTGTGTGTGTGTGTCTGTGGGTGTCTGTGAGTGTGTGTGTGTGCAGGAGTGTGTGTCTGTGGGTGTGTGTGTGTCTGTAGGATTCTGTGAGTGTGTGTGTGTGGGTGTGAGTGTGGGTGTCTGTGGGTGTCTGTGAGGGTGTGTGTGAGTGCGTGTGTGTGGAGTGTGTGTGTGTGTGTCTGTGGGTGTGGGTGTGTGCAGGTGTGGGGGGGTGTGTGTGAGTGTGTGTGTGTCTGTGTGTGTGGGTGTCTGTGGGTATCTATGTGTGTCTGTGTGTGTGTGTGTGCAGATGTGTGTGTGTGGGTGTGTGTGAGTGTGGGTGTGTGTGAGTGTGGGTGTGGGTGTCTGTGTGTCTCTCTGTGTGTGTGTATGTGTGTGAGGGTGTGTGTGTGTGTGAGGGTGTGTGTGTGTCTGTGAGGGGGTGTGTGTATGTCTGTGAGGGTATGTGTATGTGTGTGTGTGGGTGTGGGTGTGTGAGTGCATATGTGTGTGTGAGTGTGGGGGTGTGTGAGTGTGTGTGTGTCTGTGGGTGTGTGTGTGGGTGTGTGTCGGTGTGTGTCTGAGGGTGTGTGGGTGTGTGTGTGGGTGTGTGTCGATGTGTGTCTGAGGGTGTGTGTGTGTCTGTGTGTGTGGGTGTCTGTGGGTATCTGTGTGTGTGAGGGTGTGTGTGTGTGCAGGTGTGTGTGTGTGTGAGTGTGTCTGTGTATGTGTGTCTGTCTGTGTGTGTGACTGTGTGTGTGTCTGTGAGGGTGTGTGTGTGTGGGGGTGTGTGTGTGTGTCTGTGAGGGTGTGTGAGTGTATATGTGTGTGTGAGTGTGTCTGTGTGTGAGTGTGTGTGTGTCTGTGGGTGTGCACCCGCACATGCGCTTAGTTGCTCAGTCGTGTTTGATTCAGCAGCCCCACAGACAGCAGACCGCCAGGCTCCGTGTCCATGGGATTTCCCAGGCAAGAATACTAGAACTGGTTGCCATTTCCTACTCCAGAGGATCCTCCCAACCCAGGGATCGAGCCCACATCTCCTGCACTGGTAGGCAGAAGCTTTACCACTAGTGCCCACTCTTTACCACTAGCACTTGGGAAGCTCATTTCTTGGTGAGTAAACACCAATACTTAACAAAATTCCTGGGGCATCGAGGGTATTTTTTCACTTTCTGTAAGTTAAGTTTTTTGAACAAATAAGAGGAAAATATTCCTCTGTAACACCTGAAAAAACACAAATACTGTTACTCCAAGCGGATACAGGGCCAGAGGTAGGAGGCCTGGGGGCCCTCAGGGCCTAGACACCTGCACTCACCTCGGAAGGCCCTGGCGCCAGGGGGAGGCGCGGACACCTGCCCCCCTGCCTTAAAGCACTCGCACGTCGTGCCGGGTCAGGAATGGGGTGGTGGGAGGGGCTGTGCTGCGCAGGCAGGGGTGAGGGCCCGCCCACCCTCTGAGGTGGGCCCCCGGGAAAGGGCGCCCTCCCGTCAACCCCCACCGAAAGCAGGGAAATCCCCAGACAGACGGAGGGGCAGAGCAAGAGCAAAGCGCCAGGGGCCCCGGTGAGAAGCAGCGCCCTGCCTCGCACTCACAATCTGCTTCTCGGTGTATCTGTTGGAGCTGAGCAGGTTCACAGCCTCCATGTGCCCGAAGTCGATGTCGTGGCCCAGCAGGAAGATGAACAGCAGCTTGCACACGTATTTCTTCTTGCTGTAGCCGTCCAGGGCTTTGTCGCCTGCGGGAAGGGGCGGCGCAGGAATAGGATGCCCGGGCCCACCTCCAGGAAGCCGGCCAGGCCGCCGCACTGTGAGGCTCATGCCCAGCACTGCTGAGCTGGTCGGCACAGGAGAGCCACGCATCTGGGTCCCTCGCAGACCCCAAGCCAGCCCCCCAGGCAGGCAGCAAGAACACAGCCCCCCAGCACAGCCAGGGCATCAGCCCCGCCAGCACCACCCTGACTTCCGGCAGCCTAACCTTTCAGATATGTTTATTCATTTAGGCAGGAGAACACACTCTGAATAACCTCTCGCTTCACCCAGCGTTAGGAGAAATCACCCACCCGAAGTCACACAAAACCACCAGAAGGGCTTCTTCCCCACCCTGATGGCAGCGAGACTCGGCCTCTCCCAGGAGACATGGAAAGGCAGGTTCATGACAGGTCGCTGTCAGCACAGACAGTGCCGCTTTAAAAGCAGAGGTTCTCCTTTCACCCGAGACGTGCGCTGCATCCCCACGCAGCCTGCAGAGGTGACAGCAGGAAGCACGGCCACCTCGAGTGAGGCGGTGCACTGACCCTGACCGCAGGGTCGAGGGCCAAGCAGGACATGGGAGCCGGGAATGTGAGAGCAGCCACGGCCCTCTCTGCGAGGGCGAGTCCCCTGCGTCCCGGGACAAGCCCTGGCCGAACTCAAAGGGCACTGAGAAGAAAGACCCCCCAAGGCGCCTGAGCTGACAGTGGATCACAAGTCAGCCAGCCAGCTGGACACCTTACTCGGGGAGCTCTGAAACCCCCGTCCTTCTCAGCAGCAAACTGGCATTCTACTTAACAATCAAACAACATCAAGTCAGAGCAGGCCTGTTCCTGCTCCTCCCACTGTGACCTGCACCGGAGGAGCCGGCTCACTGCTTCCCAACGGGACCCCCGCCCTGTCTCCACAGGAGAGCATCTGAGGTGAGGGCACAGGGCCCAGGCAACCCCGCCTTACCCCCCAACCTGGCCGCCCCTCAAGGACAAGACTGCTCTCCATCACCTCTGGAAGCCTCCTCTGATGAGCAGCCAGAAGTGGTGCCCCCCCTCTCACCCCTGGAGAGCAGCTCCGGCCCCCACAGCGCCAGGCCACATGAGGGACGCAGAGACTCGCAGACGCACTAGAGGCAGAGCTCGCAGGAAGGGCAGGGTCACGGTGCCAGAACGGTCAGGAGTCTTGGCCCTGGTGCTGCCACAACACAGGGCAAGAACCAGTGTCTCCAGGGAACGGCGTCCGAGCCCCGGTGACCGCATCCTCCTGCAGGACGTCCACCTGGGGTCCTCTTTCACCCCTCTCTCACAGAGACACGTTCAGCACCAGCCCTAACCCCTAGTGAGTGCCTGCCTACGTTCAGAGAGGGGGAACAGCAACATGCCGAGCGTGGACGAAGAGGGAGCCCCGTGGTCCCCCTGAGCCAGTCTGCATGGCCCGGGCTGCGAGCTGCTGCAGGACTGTGGCACCAGCGCTTCCTCCCAGGACCCCACAGGCCCAACTGCACTCCACTGTTACAGCCACGTGGGACCACTGCACACCCACAGGGAGAACCAAGGCTTAACTGTTAGTCATTCCACGTGCTGGCAAGGACACGGAGGAGCCGGGAACTCACACTCGGCCGAGTGGGCAGAAAACGGGGCAGCAGCTCCAGAAAACGCAGGACAGGTTCTTAGAAGGTCAAACACGCAGCCATCACGCGAGCCAGCGGCTCCACCCTCAGGCACCTTCCTGAAGGGAAGGACACCACGCGTCTACACCAGCCCCGCACGCAGGACTCACAGCAGCTCTACACCACGCCCACGGGGAGCCAGCACCACACTCAGCCTGCCAAGACACAGCCAGACCGCGAAGGCACACACGAAGTCAGTGAGCAGACACGGGGGCCTCCGCCGCAGGAAGAGCAGCAGGACTGCACTGACCGAGGGCAGGTCCGCGCTGCCAGGCGGGGAGGGCCGAGGTGCCAGAGACACAAGGGGACATTCCCAGGGGACGCTCTCCACCTTGGCTGTGGGGGTGGCTGCACGAATACTTGCATTTGCTAAAACCCACAATGCACACTCGACTGATTAAGTTATATCTCAGAAAGGCAATTTTTAAAAAATTTTGTCAGAATCTCCCAGAAAAAAAAGAAAAGAGCGAAAGACGAAAGCACACAGGCAAAAGGATGGCACGTGTTGAAGCCGCGAAGGCCCCCAAGCAGGAGGACGGAAGAATGAGCCCACGATGCACACACTCATGCTCCCTCGATGAAAACAGATGTTTTTTCCAAGTCTCTTTACACCTGTAAAACATACATTCCTTACAGAAACTCCTTTCATTCATCTTTCTACCCCAGCACCTGGGACAAGTGAGCACCCAGCAGTGAATGCACACGTGAACACGTCCCCCGAAGCCCAGCACCAAGACGACACACCTGACCCCCGGCAGGACAGCACAGCGGCCATCTCCAGAGGCCCCAGGACCCAGGGCAGGCCCACCAGTGTCCACAAGCAGCCTGACCCCCTCTCTCGAGTTCCCAGGCCAGCCAGGCAGCCAGGGCAGGGGAGCCACCTGCCCACAAGGGGTCCAGGGCTGCCCGGCAGAGACCAGAGGCAGCCTTCAGGCTTCGACAGGGAAGCTGCACACGAGGCTGTGGCCGCCGGTCCCGTCGTGGACCAGGTCTCACACGGACGCTGCCCTGGTGCCAGGCCCTGTCCATGCCTCCCACCTCCAGCTGTCTGTCGCCAAGGACGCCACGCCCTGTGCACATCTAACACCCCCAGCGGCCCATGCACCGCCCACATGCCCACCACGGTCCTCCTCTGTCGGCCTCCCGGACTGTCTGCTTCTGCCCTGAAGCAGGTCACTTACTCTCCATTAGCACAAGCTTCCTGGTGGAAACTCTCCGTTTTCGTCTGGAAAAGCCTCTTTTAGCTTCGTTCTCATGGAGCCGGCAGCTAGATGCAGACTGCTGGGGGCCGCCCCTTCCAGCGCGCTGATAGCAGCCCCCGCCCCGCTGCTCCTTGGTCCTCCGACGAGCCGAGCCGGGCAGTACGGCTCCTGGGAGGAGGGCCCATCTCCCACCCCCTCTGGCAACTTCAAACATTTCCTGTCGCAGGCTCAGCATTCTCACATCGGTGTCTCTGGATGTAGAGTTCATTATTTACTGTAACTGCGGCCTCTGCGTCTGAGGTTCAGTGAGCTTCACGAATCTGCACACGCTGTCTGTCACACCAGCTCTCTCTCCTCCCAGGAGGCCAGCCAACCCTTCCAAATTTCGTCCCCCACCCCCGTCTCTCACCCACTCTTCGTCACACTCAGGACAGGCTGCCTCCTCACCCACCTTCCAGGACACCGTCTCTCTTCAATAAGTGTGTTGTTATATCCATGTGAGCTCTTTATTTTAGTCACTCATGTTTTGCTCCTAGAATTTCCATTTGGTCTTATTTCAAAACCTGCTATGTACCCTTTAATACTGTCTAAGGCCCCCACTGAAGCTTCCACATTTGTCTCACTGCTTCACAAGCAGTGGCCCAGCTCTGCCGCCCTCGGAGTCTCATCTCAGAGGCCCCTGCGAGCCCGCTGCCGTCACGCCTCTGGCCCCGGCCGCACCCTCGGGCTCCTCTGTGACAGTGCTGAGACGACACCCTTGAAAAGTCAACTGCAGATGGTAGGTGACGCCTACTGCATGGCTCCACCTGCGACGGTCACCTCTTCCTCCAGAGGACTGGGACAGGGCGGCTGGCTCCCAGGTCACTCCCGCCTCAGGGCACGCATCTCAGGGCTCAGCTTGAAGTGGAAAGAGGCCTCTTGTTGGTGAGCTCTGGGCTGACTTCCTCCTAGAGCCCAGCTGCTCAACCTCGGCACTGGGCCTCCTCAGGCAGACGGTTCTGGGGTGTCTGGTGGCCTCCCTGGCCTCCACTCAGTAGGTGGCAGTAGCTCGCTAAACCCAGCTGGACCAGCCTCTGGCCCTGGGGACAAAAATCATTCTGACTGATAACCACCCTCCAAGACTTTGAAGAATGGGAAAGACTAGAGACCTTTTCAAGAATATCAGAGATACTAAGGGAACATTCCATGCAAGGACGAGCTCAATAAAGGACAGAAATGGCAAGGACCAAACAGAAGCAGAAGAGATTAAGGAGAGGCGGCAAAGATACACAGAGCTAGACGGGAGACGGTCTTAACAACCCAGAAAACCGTGGTGGCGCGGTCACTCACCTACAACCAGACATCCTAGAGTGTGAAGTCAAGTGGGCCTTATTAGGAAGCGTTACTAGGAACAAAGCTAGCAGAGGTGATGGAATTCCAACTGAACTATTTCAAATCCTAAAAGATGATGCTGTTAAAGTGCTGTACTCAGTATGTCAGCAAATCTGGAAAACTCAGCAGTGGCCACAGGACTGGGAAAGGTCAGTTTTCACTCCAATCCCAAAGAAAGGCAATGCTGAAGAATATTCACACTACCACACAATCGTGCTCATTTTCCATGCTAGTAAGGTTATGTTCAAAATCCTTCAAGCTAGGCTTCAGCAGTACGTGAACTGAGAACTTCCAGATGTACAAGCTGGACTTAGAAAAGGCAGAGGAACCAGAGATCAAATTGCCAACATCCACTGGATCATAGAAAAAGCAAGGGAATTCCAGAAAAACATCTACTTCTGCTTCAATGACCACACTAAAGCCTTTGACTGTGTGGATCACAACAAATTGTGGAAAATTCTTAAAAAGACCAGAATACCAGACTACCTTACCTGTCTCCAGAGAAACCTGTATGCCGGACAAGAAGCAACAGTTAGAACCAGACATGGAACAATGGACTGGTTCAAAATTGGGAAAGGAGTACAACAGCGCTATATATTGTCACTCTGCTTATTTAACTTATATGCAGAGTACATCATATGAAATGCTGGGATGGATGACTCACAAGCTAGAATTAAGATTTCTGGGAGATATCAACAACCTACGATACACAGATGATACTCTAATGGCAGAAAGTGAAGAGGAACTAAAGAGCCTCTTGATGAGGGTGAAAGAGGAGAGTGAGAAAGCTGACTTGACACTCAACACAAAAAAAAAACTAAGATCATGGCATCTGGTCCATCACTCCATGGCAAACAGATGTGGGAAAAAATAAAAAGTGACAGACTTTATTTTCTGAGACTCCAAAATCACTGCAGATGGTGACTGCGGCCATGAAATGAAAAGACACTTGTTTGGAAGGAAAGCTATGACAAACCTAGACAGTGTATTAAAAAGCAGAAACATAACTTTGCAGACAAAGGTCCGTCTAGTCAAAGCTATGGTTTTTCCAGCAGTCATTTACGAATGTGAGAGTTGGACTACAAAGAAGGCCAAGAGCAGAAGAACTGATGTTTTCAAATTGTGGTGTTGGAGAAGACTCTTAAGAGTCCCTTGGACTGCAAGGAGATCCAACCAGTCCATCCTAAAGGAGATCAGTCCTGAATATTCATTGGAAGGACTGATGTTGATGCTGAAGCGCCATACTTTGGCCACCTGATGCAAAGAACTGACTCACTGGAAAAGATCCTGATGCTGGGCAAGACTGAAGGCAGGAGGAGAAGGGGACGACAGAGGATGAGATGGTTGGATGGCATCACTGACTTGACGGACAGGGGTTTGAGCGAGCTCCGGGAGATGGGGAAGGACGGGGAGGCCTGGCGGCTGCAGTTCACAAGTGGGATGCAAACGCGCAGCCCCTGTGGAGACAGCTGGGTGGCTTCTCACAAACGTGCACACTCTCTCACCACGTGATCAGCAGTCACGCTCCTTGAAAACACAACCAGAGTAAAACCTGCACACTGATGTTTATAGCAGCTTTATTCATAACTACCCACACCTGGAAACAACCAAGATGTCCTTCAATAGGTGAATGGATAAACGAACTGTGGTACACTGAACAATGGAATAGGAGTCATCTAAAAAGAAATGAGCTGTCAGGCCACAGTGAGACACGAAGGAATCTTACATGCATGTGACTGAGTGAGAGGAGCAAACGGGAAAAGGCCATGCTGCGACCCCAGCGCTGTGACTTTCTAGAAAGGAGAGCCGTGCAGAGAGCACCAAGGCCAGCGGGAGCGGGGGCTGGGGGCGGGGGGGCGAGGAAGCACGCGGAGGGCGTCCCCACAGGGAACGGCTCCGCGTGCGGCTGTGACAGAAGGCGCGCGCCGGGACATCTGTGGGGACAGCGGGGGCCTGAGGGGTCTCTGCACCTCCCTCTCAACCTTGCTGGGAACCTACAACTGCTATACACGAACACTGGGGGGATTGCAACTGACATGCACACACTGAGGTCTCCACATGGCGCTAGTGGTGAAGAACCCACCTGCCAATGCAGGAGGGTTGGGTCCCTGGGTCGGGAAGATCCCCTGGAGGAGAGCATGGCAGCCCACTCCAGTATTCACGCCTGGAGAATCCCACGGACAGAGGAGCCTGGTGGGCTACAGTTCACAAGGTCACAAAAAGTCAAACACTTCTGAAGTGAGTCAGCACTCATGTGTAAAACAGACAAGTAATGCAAACCTACCGCACAGCATGGGGCTCTCCTCAGTGGCCTGTGCTGATGTGAAGGAAACCCAAAAATAAGGGGACATATGTACACGCAGAGCTGATTCACTTTGCTGTCTAGCAGAAACAGACACGGACTTCCCTGATGGCACAGAGGATAAGAATCTGCCTGTCAGTGCAGGGGAGGCGGGTTCGATCCCTGGTCCAGGAAGAGTCTACGTGATGCAGAGCAACCAGGCCCACGCGTCACAACCACCGCAGCCGGCACACCCTGGGGCCTGTGTTCCACCAAAGAAGGCCCCAGGCTGCTGCAACTGTCAACAGAAAAAGCCTGCCAAGGCAACGACGACCCAGCAGCAGCCAAAAACAATTAAAAAAAAAAAAAAAAGACATTGTAAAGCAACTACACTCCAATAAAAATTTAAAAATAAATAAAACTGTTCTACAAAAAAGTCTAAATTTTTTAAAAGTTTAAGCAATGAAAGTTATAGACATCCCCCATCCCCCCCAACACACACACACACACACAAGAAACATTTGTATAAGCAAACCACTCCACATAAAATTCCAAGACTTTCTCAGGCCTCCCAGAGGACCTTGGACTGGTCAACAGTAAGACAGAACACCTCCCTGAGTTCGTGAGGACCAGCCCTGGCCCCACGAGGGCCTGCGTCCTGACCGCACCAGATGCCCGCGCTTGCTCGCAGCAGCAACCGCCCAGCAGCCCTGCCGTCCGCGGCCCCTCTGTTCCGTGGGCTCACCCCGCCCTCTCCTCTACGCACTTTTTCTAGGTGATTTCAGCCACTCCTCTGGCTAACGTCTGTGCAGAGATTTGAACCAGGTCTCAAATTTGTAAAAATTTACTGAAAATTTAAAGTCTACGTCCTAAGGGACATAGAATGTCCCTTGGGACATTCTATGCCCCAAGAATGAAAATCTACACCTGACGATTCTCCCAAATGTGGCCGCTCAGGGAGCCCCCGCCCTTCAGGCTGGCTGGCAAAGAGGTCGCGTGTTCACTACGCAGACACAGCTGAAGATGCCTCCGGCAGGAAGGGGCCCCCAGGCAGAGCAGGGAGCTGGCTGGGGCTCCTGCACCCTGTGGAGCAGAGTCGGGGTCAGGGGGACTGCTCCAGGCCAGTGTCCCCCCAGCTCCAGGAAAAGGCTGGACCGGGGAGGAGCCCCGCTATCCAGGATCAACACTACATACACCATCAAACAACTCCAGAATAACCACCAGCTTTACTTTAAACATCAACAGAGCCAGGACAGCATCTGTACTGCCTTCACCTTGATTTGAAATGAAAAAAATAAAGATGAGATTAAGAGATTAAGTCCCTTTTGCAAAATTTACAAAAGAATATTGTGTGTGTGGACAAAGGTTAAACACTTACCTTTAAATTTGGATCTAATGTTTGCCAGCTCTTTGTTTATTCTCTTTATTTCTGCTTCTTTACTTTTGCCTAAAAAAGAAAACACAAAGGCATCACTTTAACTGATTTCTAAACAAACACCTCTTCCCTGACAACAGTGACACATCAGAGCTAAAGGCAGAATCAGGCTCGTAGGAGCCCAAGGGACGACGCCACCGGCCTCCAGGGAGGCCAGCCAGCCGCGTGCGGCCCCTCGTCAGGACCAGTGAGTCCGTGGACGCCCCTCGCGTGAGGGAGCCCCCCAGCAGCACACGGTCAGCTCTGCTCGCCTTCTCACCAGTCCTGGACCGGGGCGCTCTCACAGCGCTGCTGAGTATGCTCCGTAATAAACCACGCTCGGCTAAGCGGCTGCTCCTAAAGCTGACTTTTACTTCGAGATCATTTTTTAAAGTGTCACGTTTTAATTACTGTAGACTTCTAATTTTCTTTCTTTATGAAATTCCAGGCCCACAAAATCTGACAGGTGCACGTCTATAGTAAGCAGTGAAGTCTGGGAACCGTCTATTACATAAAGAAGGAAGGAAGACGTATTAACTGCAGGCAGCCACACCCCACACCCTGCTCTGCGCCCCTCACCCTCCTCGCCACGGTCGGCCTGTGTGCTCACCTCAGTCCACTGAGAGCTGTGCACACAGGCCTGAGGGGCAGACGCCGCCCCCCAGGGCCACACGTCTCAGCAACACTGCACAGAGGAGGCTGCTCATCACACAGGCAGGCTGA
Organism: Cervus canadensis; assembly: GCF_019320065.1. NCBI lineage: Eukaryota > Metazoa > Chordata > Mammalia > Artiodactyla > Cervidae > Cervus > Cervus canadensis. The sequence goes on along the minus strand of NC_057414.1, from coordinate 44,503,099 downwards.
GTCGTGCGCTCCCTCTGTGTAACATCCCACTGCTTCTGCAAAGCAGGAGTGCAGCTACGACCAAAGGCCTCTGGGGGCAGGCAAGGAAGTCCCTACCCCAGAGGGAGAAGAGGTTTCCACAGCAACCGCCCCGGGACCGCCGACAGGCTGGGCGCTCACAGATGCCCTGAAGACACGGCGCCCACCGCCCAGCTCCCACCGCTGCCCCTGTGGGACTGATCCCACCCCGCAGAGAGGCAGCCCCCCGGGCGCTCCCGGCACCAGCTCTTTCACCACTAACTTGCTGACAAACAGGGCTGCGCAGCTCCGAAATAACAGAGCCCTCCTGCGAGCCCTTCTGCTCCAGCGAGGCCCGGCCGGCGGAGAGGCACGCCCTCCCACCGGGCCCTGCCCAAGGTGCCCAGACTCGGGTCAAAACAACACTTCCGCCCTCAGGGAGACGATGCTCCCAGTGGGGGTGGGGGTGAGTAGAGGCTGGGTGTCTGTAACACGAGCACAGCGGTCAGCTCTGGGAGCGAGGGGCGGGCCAAGGGGACTGACTCTCCTTCCCAGCTCCAAGGCCGGCCCTGTGGAAGAGGCGCCCCAGGACCCAAGGGCACCCTACAAAGCTGCAGGCGGGGCGGTGGGTCAAGCGCAATTAAGTTTTCCTGAAAACGTTAATACCTCTGCATCAGTAGGCTTTACCGACTGGGTGAAAGGGCTAGGAAACAAGGTCATGGGCGCCTTCGCCCACAGGACCTGCAGGTGGCGCCCCACGCCTGGCCTGAGCAGGGGCAGGAGGGCCTGCGGGGGTGTGCCCTTGCTGGCGTGTGCTCCTCTCGAGGGTGCAGGAGCTGGTATGTGCTGCTCCCCGGTACGCGAACTCAGCTCTATCCGCCAGCCCGAGGGAAACAGGCCTGCGTGGCAGGAACTTAGTTGAGCAGAAATGACAGAGGATTGGAAAGGAGTGAAGAGGGCACCAGGCGAACGGAGGGGATCGACAGCTCAGGCTCGGAGGTCGGGGGAAGGACACACAGGAGCAAGGGGAACCGCGGGGACGCTGCCCTGCCTCCGGGCAGCAAGACCGGGCGGGGGCACGAAGCTGGGGCTTTTTAGCCTAAGCTGGGTCGATTAACAGCACACACACACACACACATTTATTTTAATGAACGGCGGGCACGCTCTCCCAAGGACAAGAGCAGGCTCTGGAGTGGGGCACTAAGGCTAGATCCAACCACTGCCTCTGGTTTGCTCTGCAACCAAGGGCAATGATTTCGCCTCTCTGAGCACAGCTCCCTCAACAAGGAAACCACAGAAAGTCACAAGGCCTCACGGCAACACACCTGGGCAGGGAGGCAGGAGAGGGCCAGTTCAGTCCAGTCGCTCAGTCGTGTCCGAATCTCTAGACCCCATGGACTGCAGCACGTAGGATTCCCTGTCCATCACCCACTCCCGGAGTTTACTCAGACTCATGTCCATCGCGTCAGTGATGCCATCCAACCATCTCATCCTCTGTCACCCCCTTCTCCTCCCGCCTTCAACCTTTCCCAGCACCAGGGTCCTTTCCAATGAGTCAGTTCTTCGCATCAGGCGGTTGAAGGCACAGCGTGGCTGTGTCCCCGCGGCTCCTCTTGCTCATGTCCTCCCCCTAGACGCCCACCCTCATGCCTTCAGTGACACTCAGCTGTGCCTCACCTGGCGAGACAGCGGAGTAGAAGGATGTGCACTCATCTTCTCCTGTGAGAACTCCAAAATTACAACTCACTGCTGAACGACCATTGACAGGAGAATGTTGGATCCCACCAAAAAAAGATACCCCACGTCCAAGGGCAAAGGAGAAGCCCCAACAAGATGACAGGAAGGGTGAAATCACGTTTAGAATCAAACCCCATACCCGCCAGAGCTGCGCAGAGGGTGCAAACAAAAACCTTGTGAGCACCAGGACCCAGAGCATGAGCCAGACCTCGTAGCCTCCTGCGCGGGGGCATGGCTCCGGGTGGGGGTCCCAGGGTCACACAGCCTGTGACCTGAGCCCTCGTGGAGGAGGTCACCATTAACCCACTAGAGAGCAGATGACCAAGCAGATGACCCACAAACTGCAGGACAACTATACCAAAGAACTTCTCACACTGCTAAGAAAGTTCTAGGACCCATAACCCCACAGGACTTCCCTCGTAGCTCCATTGGTAAAGAAGCTGCCTGGAGTGCAGGAGACCCAGGTTCAATTCCTGAGTCGGGAAGGTGCTCTGGAGAAGGAAATGGCAAACCCAATCCAGTATTCTTACCTGGAAAATCCCATGGACAGAGGAGCCTGGCAGGCTACAGTCCCTGGGATCACAAGACTTAGCAACTAAACCACCACCAGGAGCCATAACAGATTCCCCAACCTGGAGATCTGGCAAAGGTACTGAGAACTCCCAGAGAACTTGACTTTGGAGGCCAGTGGGATTTGATTACAGAACTTACACAGAACCGGGGAAACAGACTCTTGGAGGGCTCAAATGAAACCTTGTGTGCCCCAGGACCCAGGAGAAAGGAGCAGTGACCCCACAAGAGACTGACCCAGACTTGCCTGTGAGTATCTAGGAATCTCCAGCAGAGGCGTGGGTCGCCGTGGCCTGCTGCAGGTTGGGGCACTGAGTGCATCACTGCCTGCATGGGACCTTTTGAAGGAGGTCGACATTATCTTCATTACCTCCACCAAAGTTTGGTCTCAGGTCTAGTAACAGGGAGGGAACACAGCCCCGCCCATCAACAGAAAATTGGATTAAAGATTTACTGAGCATGGCCCCACCCATCAGAACAAGACCCAGTTTCCACCTCAGTCTCTCCCGTCAGGAAGCTTCCATAAGCCTCTTATCCTTCTCCATCAGAGGGCAGACAGACTGGAAACCACTATCACAGAAAATTAACCAATCTGATCACATGGACCACAACCTTGCCTAACTCAATGAAACTATGAGCCATGTCGTGTAGGGCCACCCAAGACGGAGTGGAGAGTTCTGACAAAACATGGTCCACTGGAGAAGGGAATGGCAAACCACTTCAGTACTCTTGCCTTGAGAACCCCATGAACAGCATGAAAAGGGAGAAGGGACTGCCCCCAGGGCAGAGCGCGAGGAGCGGGGCAGAGGGCAGGCACTGCTCCTGGCTCAGAGACACCAAGAGCAGTGCCCAGTGCAGACACAGAGGAGGGCGTCTGTGCGACAGCAGGGCCACCCTGGGCCCCAGCCCACCACAGTCCAGAGGACCAACCTCTCGTAAACCACCACCACAGGGGGCTGAGTCAGGCCCACACAGAGACGGCACGCAGCAGGCACACAGCCCCACAGACAGAGCAGCACCGGAACCGCCAGCCCCAGACAAGCTGGAGAGCAGCAAGAAAAGCGGAGAAGGGACTAAAAAACACAGAACAATTCAGATACTAGGTAAGAGAAATCAGGTAAGATAGACATTTAAAAATCATTTAAAAAATGAATAAAAACAGGGAGTTCCCTGACGGTCCAGCTGTTAAGACCCTGTGCTCTCACTGCCAAGGACCTGGATTCAACCCCTGCCCAGGGAACGAAGATCCCACAAAGTGTGCGGCACAGCCAGAAAGAGAAAGAACAGAAGGACACACACAGAGGCCTGAAGAGAAGCTGAAGATGAAGAGAGACAGAATCATTTAGATCAAATAGAAACGAAGAGCGTTTCGCTGGCGGCCCAGTGGTAAAGAATACACCTGCTAATGCAGGAGACGCAGGTTCAATCCGTGATTCAGGAAGACCCCACACGCCACGGAGCAGCTAAGCCCACTCACCATAGCTACCGAGCCTGTGCCCCAGGGCCCACAAGCCACAACTGCCGAAGCCTCACAGCTGACAGCTCAGGGCCATCCCTGGCCAGCTAACACATCTGCAACTGCAACGAACAGCCAAAAAAAGGAAGGAAGAAAAATCCTTGGAACATCTGGGGAAAAAAAAGCAGCTGATACAAGGAAGAAAATGAGACTTCCTCAGATCTCTGATCCTAGGGGGCTTGGGTCTGGGCTGGACCACCACGTCCACTGGCTGGACTGCGCCTGGGTGCCCTCATCACCCGGGGAAGACGACACCCTGGGGACCGAGGACATACACACTGGCCCTCACGGGCTGGCGGTGCTCCCACTCCGCAGGGCGAGGCTGTGCCCGAGCCACAGCCCGGGGACCCCCATGGCCCGGAGCATGCCCACGGCCCCAGGGACGCCCACGGCCCCAGGGACCCCCAACCCTGGGGACCCCCACAGCCCCGGGGACCCCCATGGCCCAGAGGACACCCACGGCCCCAGGGACCCCCATGGCCCTAGGGATGCCCACAACCCTGGGGACCCCCACAGCCCAGAGGACACTCACGGCCCAGAGGACACTCACGGCCCCGGAAACCCCCA
>NC_057414.1:44494536-44498612 GCF_019320065.1 Cervus canadensis | reverse complement strand
CCCAGGGACCCCCATGGCCCTAGGGATGCCCACAACCCTGGGGACCCCCACAGCCCAGAGGACACTCACGGCCCAGAGGACACTCACGGCCCCGGAAACCCCCATGGCCCTGGGGATGCCCACAACCCTGGGGATCCCCATGGCCCTGGGGACCCCCACGGCCCAGAGGACACTCACGGCCCCGGAAACCCCCACGGCCCTGGGGACGCCCACAACCCTGGGGACCCCCACGGCCCCAGGGACCCCCATGGCCCCAGGGACGCTCACAGCCCCAGGGACGGCCCTCCCGACCCCCACCACCCAGGAACTGCTCAGGTTCTGACTCGCCCGAACAGGTGAAGCTTCGAGTATGGCCATGAGGGAGACACACCACACACAGATCAACACGTCCAAATCCACACTTATGCCCCAAATTCACCAAACCGCCACCCTCCTCCGCGTGGCGAGGATGCCGGGGAGAAACACAAGTGTGGCCCCACCTCAGGTTCACAAGAGTGACCGGCCCTCCTGGCCCAGCATCTCGCCACCAAGCCCTGCCGCCCCGCATTGCTGGGAGCAGCTGTAGCAAGAAGGCTGCTCTTTCCAGATAAAGCAGCAGCCCTGGAGAAGGAGAGGAGGCTGCCCACCCCGACTCAAGAAGCCCATCCTGATGGGCTGGCCACAGCCAGAGCACCAGGTGTGGGGCTGGGCCTCAAAGGCCTGCAGTGAGACCCCCATGCCTACCCCACCAGAACGCGGCAGGCTGTCGGCCACAGAAAACAGCAAGCTTCTAACAGGCAGTTCCCACAGTGGGTGTCGGAGCTCTGGGGGCTAATGAGAAACCCAGGCCAGCCCACAACCACCGCCCCCAAACCAGCTACAGTATGCACCCAGTCGGGAGCAAAGCGCGCTCTAGGGGGACAGGCTCTGAAAACCAGCTTGGAGTCTACAGTCACCGCCGGGGCCTTTCTCCTGGAAGCACACGCGGGCTAACAACGTGCTGGTTAGCTGCCCCTTCTTGTTTGCTGGCCGCGCTCATCAGCTCCCAACGCAGTGTTCTCAGAACAGCCTACCTTCACACAAAATCACAGGGGCCTATCACAGCAAACCGCGAAAATCTTAGAGTAGTAAGTCTGAAATTTACAATAAAATTGGATCGAAACAAAGAAGTTTAGTCTGTGTGTAAAATGACTTCACTGAGGAAACCAAAGGCCCAAAACTGACCACAGAAAAGCCTGCTTCTGAAATCAGAGGGCGGGCGCGGGGAAGACCGCCCCTCCGGCCGGGCCCTGCCGCTCCCGCAGGAGCCCCACACGGTGCGAGGAGGGCCACACCACGGGCCCTGAGGGCACGCAGGGCGCCAGGACTACTCCCGGAGCGCTCTCTTCTCGTTACCTCTGGTGCACAGGAAGGCTGGGCCTCAGCTCAGAGCAGGAACCCTTCAAACAGCGGATGGGAACCCGAGATTCCAGGGAACACTGAGCTGCTGTGCCACAGATCAAAGCAGCGTGGTCCCGACCAACGCCAACAGTGTGTCTTATTTTAACAGCAGAGTGAGACGTGACTGACGGTCCCACAATTCACTCACCTGACGCACACCACTCGACGGCTTCGAGTACATTCAGAGACGTGCATCCATCACCACTGTCTGATTTTGGAAAATGGTCATCTCCGCAAAAAGAAACACCACACCCTCCCGCAGTCACCCCCTACCCCTCCCTCCTCAGCCAGGCTCCCCTCTTCATCTCCACGGCTTCACCTCCTCTAAATGCTTCACACGCAAACAACCTGTACATGTTCTTCTGTGGCTAGCTTCCTTCAGCACTTACAAAAGACGCCACGACTGTTTCAAGGTAGCATGGGTCAGTACCTCATCCCTTCTCACTGCTGAATAACACTGCTTTATACAGATGTGCCACATTTGGTTATCGATCACTTGATGAGTTTGGGGTTTGTTACCACTTTTTGGTTACTATGAATATGTTGCTATGAACATCTATGAACAAGATTTTGTGTGAATATACACTTGCAGAACTGCTGGGTCATATGACAACTGCATGTTTAACACCTGGAGGAACTGACAAGATGTTTTCCCAAAAGGCAGCATCATCTCTGTTGTCTGGTCACTCAGTTCTGTCCAACTCTTTGGGACTTCACGGCCTGTAGCCCGCCAGCTCCTCTGTCCGTGAGAGTTCCCAGGCAGCAATACTGGAGTGGGTTGCCATTTTCTTCTCCAAGGGATCTTCCCGACCCAGGAAGCAAACCCCATCTCCTGCACTGGCAGATGGATTCTTTACCACTAACCACCAGGAAAGCCCATCTTACTCACCACCACAAATGAGCCAGGGTTCCAATTTCTCCACAATTTTGCCAACACTTGTTACTGTCTATCATTCTTACCCCAGCCATCCTAGTATGTGAGAAGTGGTTGTCACTGTGTTTTCGATGTGCAGTTGCCTAATGGCTTATGTTATCAACTGGACATCTGTGTATCTACTTTACCCATCTTTAATTAGGCTATTTGTCTTTTTTCTTTCGGGGGCCACACTACACAGCTTGTTGGATCTTACTTCCCCGGAGGCCAGAGACTGAAAGCAGGCGCTCTGCAGTGACAGTACAGAGTGCTAACTACGAAACTGCCAGCAAGTCCCTGCTGTGCTATGATTTTATCTTCATTTATCTCAGTGTATTTTTTTAACCTCTCTTGTGTCCTCTTCTTTGATTCACTAGCTATTTAGAAGGGTGTTTGATTTCCACAGATTTGTGAATTTCCCGCCATTCAGTTCAGTCGCTCAGTCATGTCCCGCTCTGTGAGCCCACGGACCTGAAGCGCGCCAGGCCTCCCTGTTTATCACCAACTCCCAGAGCTTGCTCAGACTCATGTCCACCGAGTCAGTGATACAATCCAACCATCTCGTCTTCTGCCATCCCCTTCTCCCCATGCCTTCAATCTTTCCAAACATCAGGGTCTTTTCCTATGAGTCAGTTCTTTGCATCAGGTGGCCAAAATATTGGAGATTCAGCTTCAGCATCAGTCCTTCCAATGAATATTCAGGACTGATTTCCTTTAGGATGGGGTGGTTGGATCTCCTTGCAGTCCAAGGGACTCTCAAGAGTCTTCTGCAACACCACAGTTCAAAAGCATCAATTCTTAGGCACTCAGCTTTCGTTATGGTCCAACTCACATCCACAGATGACCACTGGAAAAACCATAGCCTTGACTAGACGGACCTTTGTCAGCAAAGTAATCTCTCTGCTTTTCAATATGCTGTCTAGGTTGGTCACAGCTTTTCTTCCAAGGAGCATCTTTTAATTTCATGGCTGCAGTCACCGTCTGCAGTGATTCTGGAGCCCAGAAACACAAAGTCTCTCACTGTTTGCACTGTTTCTCCATTTATTTGCTACGAAGTGATGAGACTGCATGCCATGATCCTAGTTTTTTGAATGTTGAGTTTTAAGCCCGCTTTTTCACTCTCCTCTTTCACCTTCATCAGGAGACTCTTCAGCTCCTCTTTGCTTTCTGCCATAAGGGTGGTGTCATCTGCATATCTGAGGTTACTGATATTTTTCCCAGCAATGTTATTCCAGCTTGTGCTTCATCCAGCCCAGCATTTCTCATGATGCACTCTGCATATAAGTTAAATAAGCAGGGTGACAATATACAGCCTTGACGTACTCTTTTCCCAATTTGAACCAGTCCATTGTTCCATGTCCGGTTCTAAGTGTTGCTTCTTGACCTGCATACAAGTTTTGCAGGAGGCTGGTAAGGAGGTCGGGCACTCCCATCTCTTTAAGAATTTGCCAAAGTTTGCTGTGATCCACACAGTCAAAGTCTTTAGCATAGTCAATGAAACAGAAATAGATGTTTTTCTGAAATTCTCTTGCTTTTTCTATGATCTAACGGGTGTTGGCAATTTGATCTCTGGTTCCTCTGCCTTTTCTAAATCTAGGTTGAACATGTGGAAGTGCTCGGTTCACGTACTGTTTAAGCCTAGCTTGGAGAATTTTTTTTTTCATTTATTTTTATTAGTTGGAGGCTAATTACTTTACAATATTGTAGTGGTTTTTGCCATACATTGACATGAATCAGCCATGGA